>NW_023277108.1:52858-187415 GCF_003668045.3 Cricetulus griseus
CGCCCGAAGAAGATTAAAATGAAAAACCCAACCATAGGACCAAGGATAGAAGGTAGCAGGGTGGAAAGCCATGGAGAGGTGGAGAACCAATTTTGGTACCAAGATTCAGCTTGTTCTCTTAGTCCTTTATGTTCTTCTATGCTATCCTGAACCTTTTTAAGGCTATCTTCAACTAGGCCTGTCTTATCTGAGTAGAAGCAGCATTCCTCCTTAAGGGCAGCACATAGGCCCCCCTGCTATAGGAAAAGGAGGTCGAGGCCTCTCCTGTTTTGTAATACAACTTCAGAGAGGGAGACAACAGAATCTTTGAGATTTTTTAGTCATCTCTGTAGTTCCTGTATGTCTTTATTTATAGTTGTGCTTAATTGTGCATATTGTTTATTGGAGGTGACTAACGAGGCTATGCCTATTCCTGCTCCCGTGGCTCCCAGGCCTAAGATAACAGCCAAGGTGATTGTAGTAATGGGTTCCCTTTTGGGTCTGGACTGGAGGGCAGCACCTCGATCCCAGAAATTCAAAAAGATGTCTGGATCATGGATGGTCAGGCAGGGCAATAGTTGAACCAGGACACAATAATCTCTTTTAGACAAAAATACCGAGTTAACAATGTAGGTGGTTAATCCTGAGGAGCAGACGAGATAAGAATTATTAAAAGTTGAGATATAAAGAAAAGAGGAATTGACTATAAGGGTTTGATTGCAAGTTTGAGTTGGACGGGCAAGATATCTGTTCCAAGAAGGCATAGGCCCAAACCTGACTCTT
The DNA here is from genome assembly GCF_003668045.3 of Cricetulus griseus. Classification (NCBI taxonomy): domain Eukaryota; kingdom Metazoa; phylum Chordata; class Mammalia; order Rodentia; family Cricetidae; genus Cricetulus; species Cricetulus griseus. Next base: position 53,621 of record NW_023277108.1, read on the forward strand.
GTCCAAGTGTTAGTCCTTGGCCGTCAGTTGGATTCCAGTGTAGGGAGGAGGTATCATTAGTGGGGTGTAGATCCCAAAAAGCTGCAATGCCCTCATAAAAGGGAGGGGCGGAAGAATAGCAGACCCAACAGTCCTCTATAAGGGACTGGTTGGCCTGGTGAATGGCCTGAACCGTAAAATTAACTAGTGAAAGTTTAAGGTCAGCGGAGGAGGGAGGGCCCGGAGGGATGGTTGGCTGAAACACAATAGGGGGATGGGCTACGGAGCTAGTAGCAGGGGGTATCTGTGGAGGAAGTTTGCCCTTAGTGCCCTTATTGGGATGTAACTCTGGGTTGCGTCCAATGGCTACCTTCTCAGTGAAAGGAAGGTTTTTTAGCAATTGGATCTTAAAGGTAAGGCCAATGTATGGCCTGAAATATAGAGGCGAAATCCCCATTGGGCACCTCCCTTTGGCAAGGGAGGATGCTTTCCCCTTATCGGTAAAGGTAATTTGTATGGGGTTACACCAATGGGATCCACAGCAGGAGTTAAAGTGGGCTGGCCCTGAATTAAGTTGTTGGAACCTGGGTCTAGTTTCTTAACTGTAATAGGGTCCCAGCTGGAAGAGGGTTTCCAGTATGTATCCCCAGTGGTCTCACACCCCAAGAGGCACAGAAGTAATCATTCTCAAATCCACAGCGAGCCTCTAGAGAGCGATCTCTGTGAGAACCAGGACAGTCGTATATAGGTGCCCTTGAAAGATAAGTTCTAGTGAACTGATTATAGCAATTAGGGGTGGTTGCATACCGAGTGGAGGTATTAACAGGTCTAGGTTGTGGCATAAAATGGGAGGGAGTTCCCCAGAGAGGGTCGGCTCCCATAGCCAAGGCACAAAGATCTACTATCAGGGGGGAATAAGAGGGCTGTATGTATATAGAGGCATTGGCAATGTCACCGACTTGGTTGATGATCACCCAGGTGTAGTTGTAGATCTGATAAGGGCTTGCTGAGGCGGCAATCGAAGGTGGGAAACACACAAGTAGCCAGAAGGACAGCATTTTTTATCTAAAATTAAACAGAATTAGAAGACTTCTCAGGGGCTTCCCTGTGTGGATTATATAATTCTAAAAGGCATTCAGGCAACCATCTAGCATTATTGGCCTGAGTATCAAAAATACATGCATGTCCTTTTCCCCAAATGAGGATCGGACTTGGTCCATGCCATCTGTGAGTTAAGGGATCTTTCCATAAGGCTTGAGCATAATTTTGAGCCATTGATGGATGCCAGAGGCGATCCGCGGCTGATTTTCCTGAAGCATCATATGTGAGAAAATTTAGCACAAACAATGCATGATTGCGTAGGTTCTTATGATAGCCTTTAGTGGGGTATAAAATTCCTCCTCCAGAATATAGTTTAAATAGCATGTTTTTAAGTGTTTGGTGAGCTCTATCAACAATCCCCTGGCCCTGGGGGTTGTAGGGAATACCAGTAATGTGACTGATATTTAAATGAGAACAAAATTGCTTGAAGGTATATCCAGGGTCGTTATCTGTTTTAATAGTCTTGGGCTGGGGTAGGGCCATTAGGCAGGAAAGAACATGACTTATAACATTTAGGTGGCCTCTCCCACTTGGAGCATGGCATAAATGAAACCACTGTAAGTGTCAATAGTCACATATATATATTTTAATTTCCAAAACTGGGAGAAGTTGGTGACATCCATCTGCCAAAGTTGTCCAGTGAGCAGACCTTGGGGATTAACCCCAAGGTGGGGCTCCGGCAGGAGAGTAAAACAGCCTTTGCAAGAGCAGACTCTCTCTCTAGCTTGTTCTCTGGTAATGCCAAACTGAAGGCGTAGGGTATGGGCATTGAGATGATGGGTGGCATGGGCTTGTTGGGCTAAGGATATGGGGTCAGAAAGAGGGGGGCCCGTTTGAGCCAAGGTAATTATTTGGGTAGCTTGATCAACAGCATCATTTGCCCAAGAAAGGGGCCCAGGCAACCCGGAATGTGCTCGAATGTGACCAATAAAGAAAGGGGAGGTTCAGGTTAAAATCAGACGCTGGAGAGTTGAAAACAATGGAGCCGCACCTGTAGATGGAACCTGTAGGGAATGGTCTCAAGACAGGGAACAGAGAGGGGAAGATAAGCACTATCAGTGTAAAGGTTAAAGGGTACATCAGTGAGAGTTTGGAAGACTTTAATTATAGCCAAAAGTTCTACTATCTGGGCAGAGGCAGCCAAGGTTTGAAAATAAAAGATTTTGCCATCTATAGAATAGGCAGCCCTCCCGGTAGATGACCCATCAGTGAAAACCAGTGTGGCATCATTAAGGGGAGTCCTTTTTGTTATTTTTGGAAAGATTACAGGGTTTTTTAAAAAGAATTGGACAAGTCTATTGGCGGGGAAATGATTATCAATAAGGCCTTGGAAGGATATAAGATTAATTGCCCAAGCATCTTCATTTTGGGTGAGCCATTGTACCTGGGAAGGGGTATAAGGGAGCACAAGAATGTCAAGGTCTTTGCCAAATAATTTAATACTATGCTCTCTGCCCATCCTAATGAGTTGAGAAACTAGACAGGGGTAGGTAAGGAGGACTCTGCCAGGTGAAGCAGATAGATGGACCCAATAGAGGGGATCATTCTGCCAAAAAGGGCCTGTGGGCGTAAATGGCGTGGGGAAAATAAGGAAGCTCAAGGGTTTGTCGGGGGAAAAATAAGAAACATGTTGTTGGTTGATGGCTGTCTCCACCAGGGCCAAGGCCTGGGTGGCTTTGAGGGTGAGGGTGCAGGGAGATAAAGGGTTAGAATCCCCTTTTAGAACGTCAAAAAGAGGTTTGTGTTCTCCTGTGGTGATTTTTAGATGGGGCGAAGCCAATTAATGTCACCAAGTAACCGCTGAAAGTCATTAAGAGTAGTAAGGGAATCTTTTCTGATTTGAACCTTTTGGGACATAATTTTATTTGGGAAGAGTTCATAACCTAAAAAGAGTTGAGGGGGGTGAATCTGAATCTTTTCGGGGGATATCTGTAAGCCTTGGGTTTTTAAGGCTTTAACAAGTTGTTGGGTGACAAGGCTCAAATTGTTTTCATCAGGTCCGGCCAGAAGGATGTCATCCATATAATGAATGACGTACAGATAAGGATATTGGACCTGAAAGGGATATATAATCTGGGCGACATACTTTTGACAGAGGGTGGGACTGTTTGCCATACCCTGAGGGAGAACTCTCCATTGGAAACGGGGCATAGGGCCTATATGATTAGTAATAGGAATACTGAAAGGAAAGCGCTTGCAATCATCAGGGTGAAGGGGAATGGAAAAGAAACAATCTTTGAAATCAATAACAATTTTAGAATATTGTTTAGGGATGGCTACTGGAGAGGGAAGGCCGGGTTGTAAGGCTCCTATGGGCATCATAGTTTTATTAATGGCACGGAGGTCTTGTAATAAGCACCATTTGCCCGATTTCTTTTGGATAACAAAGATGGGCATATTTCATGGGGAAGTAGAGGGTTCAATATGTCCTGCAGTTAGTTGTTCCTGCACTAACTTTAAAACTGCAGATAGTTTTTGGGAGGTAAGGGGCCATTGGTCGATCCAGACAGGGCTATCATTTTTCCAGGTGATTTTATCAGCCTGGAGTGCAGGTGGAGCAATGGCCCTCAGGAAAAAATTTGAAATCCGATTCCATGGCGATCATTTTTTGTGTGTGTAAAGCGAGGGGGGTAATTATACCCTGACCATGTTTACCAAGGCCTTGACCCAGTAGGAAACCCTGAGAGAGCATTTGCTGGGTAATTATTTCATTGGGGCTGTACATAACAACCTGCATCTGGGAGAGGATATCCCTTCCCCAAATGCTAACTGGCAGGTTGGGGACAATGAAAGGTTGAACTCTACCTGAGTTGCCTTCAGGGTCTCGCCACGTTAGAAGTTTAGAGCTCTGAAGGGGGTTGTTTGATTGTCCTAAACCCTGTAAATGTGTTACGGAGGGCTGAGTTGGCCATGCTGAAGGCCAGAATTTTGATGAGATGACTGTGGCGTCAGCCCCTGAATCTAGGATGCCCTGAAACCATTTATTTTCAATCTGGAGGCTCAGCATGGGGCGGTCCTTGGAAATGGTCCGGACCCAATAGGTATCAGAAGAACCAGGGAAAGAAGTACCACGCTCTTGGTTGTTAATAGAGGGTGCTCGGGTATCTAAGGGGAGGGGGATAGCTTGGGCGATTCTCTGTCCTGATGTTATAGAAATGGGGCCAGAGCAGGAGCTGGCCAGTAATTTTATTTCTCCTGAGTAATCATTATCTATTATAGAGGAGTAGATAGTAAGGCCCTGGAGGGTAGAGGAGGCTCGACCAAGTATGAGGAAACAAGTATCTGGGGGTGGTGGGCCAGAAATCCCTGTGGAGAGGATCTGTACACCGTCCTCGGGGTTTGATATTGAGTCAGTGGCGCAGCTCTACAAACTACAGGTAACAACAGAGCTTGGTCACAGGTCCAGTCCTGTGCTTCCAGGGGTGGCTCTGTAGAGCTTGGAGGTGCAGGTTGGAAGGATTGTGCCTGCAGGCTTGGCCCCGATGCTGGCAAGAAGGGGATTGGCTGTGGGGCCCGGGGCTGGCCCCTCAAGCCGCTTCCCTGAGGAGGAAGCAGGGTATTTCCTCATACATCCGTTTTGGATCTACAGTCCCTGAGCCAGTATTTACCTTTTTTGCATCTGGGACAGACAGTTTTTGGCAGGGGTGAAGGGGCAAGGGTCAAGATTCCCTCTTGGGATCGAGGTGTCGGTGTGCCCTCTGGAGGTCGGGGTGTCATTTTTTGGGAACATTGTTTAGCCAAATGTCCGGTTTGGTGGCATTTAAAGCAAGCTCTGTTGTTACCTGTAGTTTGTAGAGCTGTGCCAATAGCCATAGTGACCCCCTGGGAAATGCTATGTGAGAGTTTATGAGAAAAGGGGTCAACATCATTGCATGCCCGAATCATTTCCTCAAGGGACTTGTTTTTAAAGGTGCCTCTGAGGATATTGTGGCAGATGCTGTTAGCGTTCTCGAAAGCTAGTTGTTTAAGGAGTCTGTTGTCAGTTTCCTCTGTGCCCAAAACCCGTTCTGCGGCCTCTGTCAGCCTCCCTAAAAATTCTGTATAAGGTTCATTAGCTCCCTGAATGATCTTAGTGAGGGGTGTAAACATGGACCCTCTGCTTGGGAGAGCCCGCCAAGCACTAGTAGCAGCCTGAGAGATTTGTCCTAAGAGACCTATGGGAAGTTTAATCTGGAGATTTTCAGAGAAAAATTTTCCTTGGCCAGTGAGTTTATCAAGGGTCCATTTTTGGGTGGAGGGCCTTTGTTGGTTTTTGGTAGCTAGGTCTGGCAAAGGTCATAAAATTCTGATTTCCAAGGTAAGTATTCCCCGTGGCTAAGGACTGCCTGAGCAACACAGTGCCATTCGGCTGGGGTGAAGTATCCCTCTCCTGAGAGGGCCTCTAGCAGGGCAAGGGTGAAAGATGCAGTGGGACCGTAATTTTTGACCCCTGAATTAAGTTCCTTAAGGGCTTTAAATTTTAATTTTTTAAAGGTTTTTTTCGGTTATTTCTGTTTTTTTATCTTGGTCCTCATTATCTGACTCAGAGTCATCTCTATCCCTCTCATAATTTTTATCCTCTGAGTTTTCCTCTTCATCCTCCTCTCTAGTTGTATGAGTAGAGGAGGGGTCTTGGTCAGAGGAGGATGGTGTGTATCTGGGGCCCTGGCAAGTTAGGACAGGAAAGGCCACATTAGTGGATTTGGAGATTTTTGGCCTGGCGCCTGGTGGAAGGGAGGTTTTAAGGGCTGTAATGGGCTGAGTGGGGAACCCGAAGATTGATAGGCCAACTGTGGTCTGGAGGGATGTGAGGTCTAAGGAGAGTTGTGACAACTCCTGCTGTAAATGTAAGACCTCTTTAAGTTCTGATATCTGTTGGGTGAGATGTTTTTTAGCTTGAATTAAGGCCTCTGTGGAAGATGGGAGAAAAGGAGCTGAGGCATAGGGTGGAGGTCCTGTAGGGGCAGTAAAGCCCGCGAAGGGAGGCCAGTTGGGGTTGTAATAATCAGCTGTCCCTTCTTTTAGATCCTCCTGGTATTAGTGATTTAGGTGGTCGGTTTCTGGTTTGGGGTTTGAACTAAAAATAGGGTAATTTTTAATATTTTTAGGGGAATGAAGCTCAAGGCCCTGTAGAGAGGGATAAAGATTATGGGAAGGTTTTAATGGAGGTTTGTCAGTAAGATGTGACAGGGGGCTTTGGGTCTCCTCAGGGGGCATAGGAATGGAAATCGAAGGACAGGGAGAAGATGGAGGTTTGTCTATGGGGCAGTCAGAAACAGGAGCGTGAGCATGAGAGAGGGGCTTGAGAAAGTTTTTAATTGCAGAAGTAAGGTGAGCAGAGCCAGGGGAGTTAGTAAAGATATCATTGATAAGATTCCAATAACCAAAAGTTTGTGAGGGAATTGCCTCAGGTCCCTTTTCTTTGAGTAATCTATTAAGATCCTGTCCAACTTTTTCCCAAGTTAGGGGATGAATATCTGGGCTTTCTAAAATGACCCACAGACATGTTTTTGACAAGAAGGCAAAAAACTGAATCAAGTCCTTGCATTTTACTCGAACTCCTCTTTCCCGAAAAGAAGTCTTAAAATCCCTAATGAATTTGACTTCCTTAGACAATTTTTGGCCCATATTATCGAACAGAATAAGGGGGCACTTACCAGGGAATCAGTCACTCATGAACGATGAGAACTTTTCCCAGACCAGCGTCCGTCGTAATCCGGCGAGCAGAACTTCCTTTTCGGTGTGCACTACCGAGGTTTCCTTGGGGAGGGGGGTCTCCATTCGGCGAAGAATCCATACCTTGAGCCGAACGTTTGGGTGCCACCTGCCCCATCCTGCGGGCTCCGGTAATTCGTGAGTCTGAGGTGGATCACGCCTGCAAATAATGGGCAAGAAAGAAAGAGCGGGACCAAACAGATTCCATTGTCAAGGCCCACTTTATTGAAACCAAGGGGATTTTTAAAGAGAAAGGAGGAAGCAGACAAAAAGGAGGTGGGGGGAGGGATGAGTTAATTGTTCTCAGGCAGGTATCCAGAATCTCCTGTGTTAATCTCAAGCACTAACTAAGGAAATGGGGGAAGGGATAGGTGTTAGTTGCTTCTCAGGCAGGTATCAGGAATCTCCTGTGATAAGAGAGTGGATACTAGACTGGCTGGCGGCTAGCTAGGCATGGGGGGTCGCCAAGGCTGGCCTTTGACAAAAATCAAAACCCCAGAACAGCCAAAGCGATGCTGTAAAATAAGGGAACTTCATGAGGAATCACCATCACTGACTTCAAGCTCTATCGTAGAGCAAGAGTAATAAAAACAACTTGTCATTGGCATAAAAACAGTCATGAAGATAAATGGCATCAAATCAAAGACTCTAATACTAATCTACACACCTATGAAAACCTTATTTTTTACAAAGAAGCCAAAGTTGTACAATGGAATAAAAGAAAGCATCTTCAATAAATGGTGCTGGAATAACTGGATGTTAACATATAGAAGAATGCAAATATCTATCCCCATGCACAAAATTCAAGTCCAGATGGATCAAAGACCTCCACATAAATCTATGTACACTGAACCTAATAGAAGAGAAAGTGGGAAGTAGTCTTGAATGCACTGACACAGGAGACCACTTCCTAAATATAACACCAGTAGCACAGACTATAAGATCAATAATCAATAAATGGGACCTCCTGAAACCGAGAAACTTCTGTAAGGCAAAGGATGAGATCAGTACAACAAACCAGCTGCCTACAGAATGGGAAAAGATCTTCATGAACACTATGTGTAACAGACAGCTTATTATATAAAGAACTCAAGAAACTATACACCAAAATACCAAGTAATCCTATTAAAAATTGGGTACAGATCTAAACAGAATTATCAGCAAAAGAAACTGAAATGACTAAAAGATACTTAAGGAATTGCTCAACATCTTTAGTCATCTGTGAAATGCAAATCAGAATAACTCTGGGATACCATCTTACACCTCTCAGAATGACTAAGATCAAAAACACTGAAGACAGTTTATACTGGAGAAGATGTAAAGTAAGGGAAACACTTGTCCACTGCTGGTGGGATGGCAAACTTGTACAGCTACTTTGGAAATCAGTATGGCAGTTTCTCAGAAAACTGGAAACCAATCTACCTCAAGGCCCAGCAATAACATTCTTGAGCATATGCCCAAAGAAAGCATAATCATACCACAAGGACATTTGTTCAACTATGTCCATACCTACATTATTTGTCATAGCTATAACCTGGAAACAGCCTAGATGCCCATCAATCAAATAATGGATAATGAACATGTGGTATATTTACACAATGGAGTGTTACTTATCAGTAAAAAACAATGACATCTGGAAATTAGTTGGCACATGGATGGAACTAGAAAAAAAAAACATCCAGAGTGAGGTGATCCAGTCCCAGAAGGACAAACATAGTATGTATTCATTCATAAGTGGATATTAGATATAAGGCAAGGGATAATCAGGCTATATTCCACAACTCCAGAGAAGCTAGGTAAAAAGAGGGACCATAATACAGATACACATGGAGGGCCCCAGGAAGGGAAAATAGTTGAGATCTCCTTGGTAAACTTGGATGAGTATATAAGGGAGGGAATGGGGCATGGTAACATGAGGAATCACAAAGACTGAGTTGTAGGAGGGACAGAGGAGGAGACCAATAAAAGAGACATCTTGATATAGGGAGCCATTATTGGGATAGGGAGAAATTTTGTGCTAGAGAAATTCTTAGGAATCCACAAGGATGACCTCAGCTAAGACTTATAGCCATAATGAAGAGGGTTCTGAACAGGCCTTTGCCTTTAATCAGATTAGTGATTACCCTAAAGTCATCATAGAACCTCCATCCAATTACTTATGGAAGCAGATGCAGTGACCCACAGCCAAGCCCTGGGCTGAGCTTCAGGTGTACATTTGAAGAGAGGGAGGAGGGATCATATGGAAAAGATGAGGTCAAGACCATGATAAGGAGAATCACAGGAACAGCTAACCTGAGCTAGTGAGAGCTCATGGAATAATGACTGACATCTGGGAAACCTTCATGAGACTGAACTAGGCCCTCTGAATGTGGGTGACAGTTATGTGACTTGATATGTTGTGGTGGCCCCTGGCAGTGGCAGCAGGACCTAACTCAGTTGCATGAACTGACTTTTGGAGCTCATTCCCTATGATGTGAATAAGCTTGATACAGTGCATGAAGCCTTGCTCAGGCTTGATGCAGTGAGAAGGGGCTTGGTCCTGCCTCAACTTGGTATGCCAGACATTGCGGAATCCCCAGGGAGGACCTTACATCCTCTCAGGAATGGATGGGGGTGGGAAGGGGGAGAGGAAGGGAGTAGGAGAAGGGAGGGAGGGGTAAGTGTGGTTGGTATGTAAAATGAAAACTAATTTTTAAATAAAATGTAAAACTTTACTTCCTGTGTAGTCAGGTGTGCTGGTACGGGCATTTAATCTTAACACTAGGTAGAATACAGAGGTAGGTTTGCCATTGAGATTGAGGGCAACCTGGTCCGCATAGTGAGTTCCAGGTCAAAGAGAAATCTCTAGTGAGGCCCTGTGCCAAGAAGAAAAAATAAAGTTCTTTGATCATTAGAGTGTGTTGAATTTATTTTCCAGCCATGAGTGTATTTATTCTAATTGCCTGTACTACAGGCTGTTCATATTTTGCCCCACAATCTGGGAAATTTTTCTACTACTTTTCACAGAAAATGTTTTCAATACTCTGAGTTTCTCCATACTGTCTTCAATGTTAGCTCTTCATATTTGATCTCTGCAATGATTTTAAATCTAGGTTCTGAATATGACAGAAAGCATACAGAATTGTCATTCTCTCGGGCTTATTTCACTTAACATACTGATTTCTGATTGCATTTCATTTTCCTCCAAGTGTGAGTTCATTTTCTCCATGGCTGTATAAAAGTTGTGCTGTATATCATATATTTGTACAAATATGAGATTATTAGCTCTTGTTTTAAAGAATAGGGGGTTGAGTTCTGTCCCTAAAAGTTAAAAATTAAAGCAAAGCTGCTGGATGCTTCAGGACAGTATTCAGCCAGATTCATTCAGCTGTGCTCTCTGTCTTGATATAACTTTTTTCCATATGTGGCCATGATAATGTGTCCCCTTTTTTTCTCTTCCTCCTTACTGCAGCTTTGACTATGTGAGGAAGTTCCTTCCCCCAAGGGAACGGTCTGCCTGAAGAATGCTAATTACTCAAGTAAATTTACAACCTTCCTCCATTTTTCCTGCAGTTTACTGTGACCCCTCTTCTCCCACAGAAGGAAGAGAAAGTAATCCTTAAAAGTTCACATCAATGTTTGCCTCACTAGAAGTGGAAAGATGAGCAAATCCACTTGGAAGCATCTGAGTGACATTTTGAAGTCTGCTTGTCACAGATACACTTTGTCTTTCACTCATTTATCATTTGTCCAGTTTTTTCTGCTTCAAATACACATGTCAAAGTTAATTTACTTTATGCTTAAAGCAAAACCAAATGCCTAGCAGCCTTCTATGCAAGAGTTGTAGGGAGACAAATGAACAAGACAGAGATGGGGTGAAGAACAAAGGGAAGACAAGGACACATCAGAGAACATCAGCCTGGCTGTGGGAATTGTGCTCAGCCTTTTTGGTCTTCAGCAGGGAAATATGATGTCTAACTATGGACCTGACCTCAGCTGTATGGAGAAGGTGGTCTTTGATCTGGACCATGTGGAAAGGGTAGGATTCATCCAGATAGAGTTGAAATAGGAGGGATTTCATGTTCCAGAAGACTGTCAAGACAGACTACACCACTGCCTGTAATCAGGTTTCTTAAGAAAAGGGCAGATAAGCTCCATAGGAACTGGTCAGAATGCAAAGGTGATCACTGCCTTTATTTCAGGAAGGGGCACAGTCCCATACTCTTCTTTTAGAGATGTCACCTGGGTAGACCTGCTTTTCCCGTGTGTGTGTGTGTGTGTGTGTGTGTGTGTGTGTGTGTGTGTGTGTGCTTTCATGGAACACTGGATACAAAGGGAAAATGAGCCAAATAAGGCACATTGAACAGACTCCTGAGCAGTGAGTAGACAGACATCAGGCAAATTTCCTAAAGGGCTTTGAAAAGGATGTAGGATTAAGATGCTCAAAGTCTAGTGTGTATGTAAAGCAAGGCCACTGGAGTGGTGGTTCTTAACCTTCCTGATGCTGTGATCCTTTAGTACAATTCCTCAATTGGGTCCAGTTGTTGTGACCCAAACCATAAAATTATTTTTGTTTCTACTTCATAACTGTAATTTTGCTGTTGTCATGAATCATAATGTAAATATCTGATATACAGGACTTCTGATATGAGACCCCTGTGAAATGGTCATTCTACCCCGCAAAAGGGTCATGACCGGCAGGTTGGGAACCACAATACTGGAAGGTCTGTAGATTCAAAGGGACTTCATCAGAATGGACAAACACTGAAATACACAAAGAGTAGAGGGCAAGAGATGAGCTTGTATTTCATCCCCATGTGATATCCTAATGGTTGGGCAGCTTGAGCTGATGCTGGTATGGGCAAAAGGTTGGTCCCCAGGAAAGACTGGAGCTTGAGAAAAACCCTTAGGAGTTGAGCTTTGAGAATTATAAAGACAGACTATTGCATTGGAAAGGGGATAGATAGGAGGTAGCTCTGGACTACTAGCCCTCAAGTAAGAAATGTTGGTAAGGAAAAGCTTTCAAGTAATGTGGGAGGGAGAAGTCCCTATCCTGTGGGGAACCTATTATCTCCTCTGCTTAAAAATCCCAAGACAGAAGAAAAAGTAAACGTAACAAAGCATGAGTTTAAAAAATAACCAGTTTAGGAATTGGAGAGATAACTCAATGGTTGAAGAGCATTTTCTGCTCTTACAGTGAACCAGTTTTCAACTCCCAGCACCCATAGCAGGCAGCTCCAATTGTCTGTAATTCCAGTTCCAGGGGATCTGAGCACTCAGGATACAATTCCACAATATCCAGTGCACATCACACATCTTACGGATTCTGCAGTCACAAAGATGCATCACACACACACACACACACACACACACACACACACACACACACACACACACTCACACTAGATCTGTGATCTTTTTTAAAACAACTTTAATATATCTTTTAAAAATGCAACGTGCTCATTTTCCAACTCACCCCTTATTCTTAGTAGTATGTAATTTGGAAGATAACATAACAGGTAATTTTATATGAATGATCTGCTCAGATAGTGTAACAAAATGACATGTGCTTTTGTTTCAAGGAAGTTTTGATATGCCAGCCCAGCTCTTAAGCAAAGAGAATACTTAGGAAGTACAAGAGACATCACTGTCAGTCAGGCTAGATTTCATTGTGACTAAGCCCCAAAGGAACAATGGGGACATGACAAACAATAAACACTAACAAGAGTCTGATGTGCTTTCTATCACCAGGCAAGAAAATGGCCCAAGTTGCTATGGAGCATCACTGCCAGAGAAACCTTAGACACAGTAAGCATGCTCTGTGACACTCAGACACTGGACCCCCAAGACAATGTTCTGCTGTCAAAGGAGAGAAGACACACAGAGGATTCCTCCCTTGCAGATGTGGCACAAATCCTGCGTGGCATGTTCCAGATGGGAGTGTGGCAGGGACAGCATTCACCTCCAAGAACTGCACTAAGAGACCTGAGATCTCCTTTTCAGATGTGCACCAACCAGACACTGAGGACACTTTGGTGCCAGGTAGAAACCTATTTTCTTATTTGTCTATTATTTATTGTGGGGAAGGGAGGCTAGAAGACATGAGAAGGTACATTATAAGTCCAAGTGGAATTATAAAATGCTATCTGAAGCAAAATCATGTTCTAAGAGACTCTCAAGCTTCACTTTAATCAGCACCCCAAGTTCACCCCTCACGGGGTATGTCTATGAAATTCTCTTCACTACAAGGTCATGAAGAGCTTCATCAAGGAAGCAAAGCTTATTTTCGCCAGGATGCCGTTCCCTGCACCTACAAAACCAAAGATTTGCCACTACCCATCTGGCTGTGCTCTTAGTAGCTGTCACTTCCATGGACACAGTCAAGGCAAAACAAAGATACTGAGAGGTTTGGGCTGTGTATGCTAGAACAACTCAGCAAGTGTTTCTAAGACAGTGCATTTGAGTCTATGTAAACAAAGATCTTATCTCCCAGATGTACAGAACTTTATATGAGAGCAGGACTCAGCGGCTTTTGTCGGAAAGAATATGAAGTGGTATGGGAAAGCAATAGGTTCTGTTGGGGACTGTTGTTTTGAACTTAAGAGGCTGGAAGTGTCTCACTTCAGGTAGGGGGTTGTCACAAATCTAGTCTGTAACCCTGAAGCCTCAGAACCCTTCAGATGGCAAAGATATCCAGTTTCCAATAGAGAGCTGTGCAAACCACACAGAATAACTTCCAGACTCAAGTCCCAACAGCATCTACTTTATCAGAAAGAATCTAATGTACTCCCCACAAGACCTTTCTTCTCTGCCAAAGAACATCTTTCTTTCTCTTCTGACCACTCAAAAATAGGACTGGGGGTTCTTTAGCACTATCCTTACATTCCCCACACTATCTAGAACATTTTCAAGCAAATCCTAGTGCAGTCTGAAAAATCATATCTGCTGGTCAAGATTTTAAACTTAAAGTTTGTCAGACATCTTGCACAGAATGGGAGACCTTGGAACATTCATCCCCAAATGGGACATCTCCATTAGATTTCTCCCCTCAGAGCTCGGGGAATACCGAGGAAGAGAAGGCAGAAGGTGTAAGTGTCAGAAGGGATGGAGAACAAGGCCCTTTGAATCAACACAATCAAATCTCACTTGAACTCGCTGAGGCAGAGTACACAGGGCCTTTGAGGGTTGCACCAGATGGAATCCTAGAGCTGAAAGGAGAAGAGGATGCATGTCCCCATCCACACTGCAGAAGCTGTCTCCAATTGATAACCAGCACAAATGAAAATTTGGTTTTCTCCAAGACCCACTGGAGAAACAAACAACTTTTAAGGGTAGGCCACATATCCAGCAGTACTTAGACAACAGGAAAAAGAATTCAGTGGCATCTATGGAGTTCCTTGTCTCATGATGTCTTGTCAGGGCTCATTCATTTTTAATTTGTATCTCATTTTTATTTTATTTTTATATAGCTTTTCCTGTCTATTTTGAGCTTACATGTGTTTTGGTTGTGTATTATTGTTATAATATTGGGTGACGGAGACCTTTGTGGATTCCACAACAGGTGAGGGCTAAGCATGCCAGGCAGACAGAGCTTAAGTGAGAAGTGTTATTAGAGAAGGAAGAGAAAGGAGGAAGGGAAGTGAGAAGGAGGAGAGAAGAGAAAGAGAGAGAGAGAGATGGGGAGAAAGAGAAAGGAGAGAAGAGGGAGGCAGGAAAAGTCCTGCTGCCTCTTCAGAGTAACAGCAGGAGAGAGCAGAAGTGGGTGGAGTTTTCCTTTTAAAGGGTCCTTTGCACCTACATGTAGAATATACAGTGATGTAGCATCCATAGGACCCTTGGATGACCAGGGTCCTGCCTAAGTACATTCTGCCAGGTACCAGGGAGCAGGAGCACATAAGGCATGAATCCTTACATTCCCACCTATTTTCCATAAAAGGGAAATTTTTAAGTTTGAAATTAAAAGTCTTTCTTTCTTTATTTAAATTATTTTATCCTTGGGGGGCAGACCAAAACATCCAACATCTGCTTCCATTGGAGTCTTGGACCCACACCCACTGAGAGAGGTGAGTACTTGGCCTTCTCCTCCCCCCTCCCCCCATGGAAGCCCCTGACCTGAGCATGTAGTCCTGTCCTGCCCACTGAGTCCCCCAGAGACCATCGGGCAGACCAAATCATCCAGCATCAGCCAACATTGGAGCCTTGGACCCACACCCACAGGGAGAAAGACCTGGGGACAGACCAAACCATCCAGCATCTGCCACCATTGTAGTCTTAGACCAATACCCACAAGGAGAGGGAGAGGACCTACCTGCACCCACTGGAAAAAGGGATGGGAAGACAAGTTGTCAATAAATGGATTTATTAAGTAAAATGATCCTGACAGCCAGGTATAGATTGAACAGAGATATCCTTGGCCTGATGAGAAGCACCTTTATGTTTAGATGGCAACCAAAATAAATCCAAACTCTTGAGCTTGTGATTAAGTGGTAAGTTGTCACTGCTCTACAAGCTTATGAAATCTATTAAATGCTAAACTCTGAACTTTCATACCATGGAAGGGGAAAACAATCTGAAGCATTTATCATATGTTAAATTATTTATTTATATTTTTATAACTTGCATTTACATCTCAAATAATTTCTTCAGACCCTCAAAGCTTATAAGCTTTTATCTCCTCGGGCCTTTTTTGAACCAATATCAAGACTTAATTTGTATATATAAAATAAGCTAACAAGCTGGTTATAGACTTGGAGAAGAACCTGATTGCCTGTTGCTAAGTTGACAAAGCTATAGGCAACCCAGCTGTCAATATGATCAGAGATCCAAGATGGATAAATTATACCTGAGTGTATACCCAGCAGCTTCCAAATCTATTGAAAATGACAGGAACCAGTCCATACTCATCAGCCATACCCAGGTCTCCATAGCATTGGGGGTAGAAATAGCAGAACAAGTCTTCAAAGACCCATAAGGTGGCAGGGTTTTTTCCTCCTGTGGAAGAGGGACATGGAAAAGACTGACTTTATTTTGCTAGGCAAAAGTGGTACAACAAATTCTCCAGTGTGTGGCTGCTTGTCCACAGTGTGGGCTGGGTCCTGGTAGAAGGTGTTGCATTGAGGCATCTCACCCAGTGGTCAAACTTGTCATAATTCAGGTGGAGACATTGTGGTGCCTCATAATCTTCTTTGAAGACCTTGGGTCACTTCTAGGATCTGGGAGTCTCTGATAATAATAAGCTTGTTAATCAACATGTTAAATGCAATATTCTATAGATCCCTGAAGTATTTGAGGGCTGCCTACATATATCTGAAAAAACAGCTTTGTATTTAGTTGCTGATTTTAAGCTTAACTTTTGAAAGCATATACAAGGGAATAAGTAAGGTTTATTCCTGTAATTATATCAGTAGTACTTAACATGGCTACAATTAACAAACTTGATCATTTATAAGGATGGCTATTAACTTGTATTTCTTAGCATTCTAAAATAGGTTAGCAGCTTTCGTAAGATTGGGATGTTATATTACATTTCTGTTAGGTGTAGCTATAAAAACCATGACTTTGAATCAAAGCTCTTCTTAGTAAAACATACATTTATATGACCTAGTTTACGAAGATAGCTTAAGATTAGTAAAGTTAGCAGTACAAGGAAGCTAGACATACATTCTTAAGCCTGAATAGACCTTGAGTGAGAAGAGACATTTTTTGCAGATTTTTTATTTGAATTAGAAACAAGATTGTTTTACATGACAATCCCAGTTCCTTTCTCCCTCCTGTCCGCCCCTACCACTCCCTCCAATTAAAACCCTACCTATCACATATCCTTTCTGCTCCCCCTGGCTGGTGAGGCCTTCCATAGGGTGTCATCAGAGTCTATCGTATTCTTTGGGATATGGCCTAGGCCCACCCCCATGTGTCTTGGCTCAGGGAGTATTCCTCTATGTGGGATGGGCTCCCAAATTCCACACCTATGCTAGGGATAAGTACTGAACTACTACAGGAGGTCCCGTAGATTTCCGAGGTCTCCTTACTGAAATCCATGTTCCTGGGGTCTGGATCACTCCCATACTGGTATGCCAGCTATCAGTCTCGGGACCAAGAGCTCCCCATTGTTCAGGTCCGCTATTTCTGTGGGTTTCACCAGCCTGGTCTGGACCCTTTGGCCCATCATTCGTTCTTCTCTGCAACTGGATTCCAGTTCAGTTCAGTGATTAGTTGTGGGTGTCTGCTTCTACTTCCACCAGCTGCTGGATGGGGGCTATCAGGTGGCATATAAATAAGTCATCAATCTCATTATCTGGGGAGGACATTTAAGGTAGCCTCTCCTCTGTTAGATTAGATTGTTAGCTGGTGTCATCTAAGTAGCTAACAGATAGTGTCTGGTAGATCTCCAGACATTTCCCTAGTGCCTGATTTCTCTGTAAACCTAAAATGTGTCCCTCTATTATGGTATCTCCATTCTTGTTATCTTCTATTCTTCCTGACTCAACCTTTCCTTTTTTAAGATTTATTTACTTATTATGTATACAACATTCTGCTTCCATGTATATCTGCATGCCAGAAGAGGGCACCAGATCTCATAACAGATGGTTGTGAGCCACCATATGGTTGTTGGAAATTGTACTCAGGACCTCTGGAAGAGCAGTCAGTGCTCTTAACCTCTGAGCCTTCTCTCCAGCCCCTCCCCCCCGACTCAACCTTTCTGCTCCCTCATGTCCTCTGGATCCCTCCTCTTCTCCCCAAGAAGAGACATTTTTTAAGCCACTGGTTTTTAATATTTTTAATGCTTTGACCTTTTAATATAGTTGCACATGCTGTGGTGACCCACGTTATAAAATTTTTCCTGTTGTTATCAATGCAAACAGCTGACATGCAGGCTTTTCCTGTAAGTAGGTTTTGTAGCCCCCAAAGTATTGAAACACATGGGCATAGAAGCTGCTCCAAACACAGTGCCAGACTGCCTAGGTCTTTGTATTGCTACATAACAGGAAATCAATATTCAAGTTTCTGAGTAGCTGATGGCTGTGATCATAATTTTTAGCTTTTATTTTAAGTCCAAATACAAAACATTTTATAATCACAAATGCCCCACAGCCTTATAAATTTAAATATTTTTAAAACTGTTCTTTAAATTTTTAATTAGAAGTCTCAACCCTGAATATATATGGACTAAACACAATAGCTCCTGCATTTGTAAAAGGAACATTACTAAAGCTTAAATTACAAATAGGCCCCACACACTAATAGTGGGAGGCTTCAACATCCCTCTCTCACCACCAGACATGTCTGCCAGACAGAAGTTTAACAGAAAAATAAGGAAACTAACAGATGTGATGATTGAAATAGATTTAACAGACATCTACAGAACATTCCACACAAACACAAAAGAATATACTTTCTTTTCAGCACCTCATAGAACCTTCTCAAAAATAGACCACATACTTGGTAACAAACAAACCTCAACAGATATAAAAAAATATTGGAATAACCCCAACTCCTATGGAATCACCACAGCTTAAAGTAGGAATTCAACAGCAACATTAATTTCAAAAGACCTACAAACTCATAGAAGTTGAACAATGACCAACTGAGTCACCACTGGGTCAAGGAAGAAACAAAGAAATTAAAGACTTCATAAAATTTAATAAAAATGATCACACTTATGGGACATAATAAAAGTAGTGCTGAAAGGAAAGTTCATAGCACTAAATTCCTGCATAAAAGAGCTGAAGACAATCCCACCCTAGTGAATTAACAAAATAAATGAACAAGCTAGAATAAAAAGAAGCAAACTCATCCAGGAGTAGATGGCAAGTAAAAGTCAAATTGAGGGCTGAAAACAATAAATTAGAAACTAAGAGAACAATACAAAGAATCAATGAGACAAAGAGTTGGTACTTTGAGAAATTCAACAAAATAGGCAAACCTTTAACCCAACTAACCAAATGGCAGAGAGAGAATATCCAAATTAACAAAATCAGAAATGAAAAGGGGGACACAACAACAGACACTGAAGAAATCCAGAGAATTATCAGGTCATACCTCAAAAACCTATACTCTACAAAATTGGAAAAATTTAAGGAGATGGAAAATTTTCTAGATAAGTACCACATACCAAAATTAAACCAAGAACAAACAAATATACCTATAACACCTAAGGAAATAGAAACAGTTATCAATAGTCTCCCAACCAAAAAAAAAAAAAAAAAACAGCACAGGCCCAGATGGTTTCAGCACAGAATTCTACCAGATGTTCAAGAAGAACTAATACCAATGCTCCTCCTCAAATTATTCCACACAACAGAGACAGAAGTGACATTGCCAAACTCTTTTTATGATGCTACAATTCCCTGATACCCAAACCACACAAAGACACAACTAAGAAAGAGAATTACATGGCCTGGTGGGGGGCTACTGGTGTAGTCTGTTTGCAGGAGTCTTTCCTGTCAACATACTAGTGTGGCTGAAATGGGTGGGGGAAGGGCCCAGGATTTTGCCCCAGGACTGAGGTCCTGGTGGCTGTGTGGTACTGATGGAAAGCTGATCACTCACCTCTCAGTCCTCTCTGTGCAGTATGTCTGTGTCCAAGTGAGCTTCTGAAGTCACTGGAGATGGGTGGGATTGGGGGCAGAGTGGATATCAGATGTAAAGCAAAGGATAACCAGATTAAAATCCACATCTCCAGAGAAGCTAGGTAACAAGGAGGACACTAAAAGGGACATATGGATCACTGTGGGAAGAGAAATTGGATGATATCTACAAGGCATACTGGGGTGGGGATGGTAAATGGGAGGGGAGGACGGGAGGCAGAATGAGAACAGGAGGGAAGGAGATGGCCTAGGTGTGGAGAAATGAAGTAGAAGAGCTTTGAAAATTATATTTATAGGTTTACGGAGAAACTTGGTGCTAGGGTAACTCCCAAGAATCCACAAGGAGGATACAGCTAAGACTAGCAATAGTAGAGAGGAGCCTGAACTGACTTATTCCATAATCCAACTGATGAATATCCCCAAATATCATCATATAGCCCTCATCCAGTGACTGATAGAACCAGACAAAGATATCCACAACCAAGAACTAGGCCCAGATCCAGGAATCCAGTCTAAGAGAGGGAGGAGGGAAAATATCAGCAAGGGAGGTCAAGATCATGATGGAGAAATCTACAGAGACAGCTGAACCAAGCTTGTAGAAACTAGATCTACAACTCTAGAGACTCCAGGGGACAGAACTAGGCCCTCTGTAGGTGGGATACAGTTGTGAAGCTTGGACTATCAGAGGGGTCACTGGAAGTAAGACCATGATACAAACCTGGTACATGAGCTAGCTTGTTGAAGCCCATTCCTTAGGGTGGGATGCCATGCTCAGTCTTAATGCATGAGAGAGGGGCCTGGCCCTGCCCCAACCTATTATTCCCAACTATGTTGACTCCTCATTGGAAGCCCTTACCCTTGAGAAAGGGTGGAGTGTGGGTGGGCTTGTGGGTGGGAGAAGGCAAGAAAAGTAGGAGGAGGGGTAGGGGACAGAACTGTGGTCTGAATGTAAAATGAAATCAAGAAATAAAAAATGGAAAAAAGAAAAATATTTACACACCAATTTCCCTCATGAATATAGATGCAAAAATACTCAGTAAAATACTGTGAAAATCACAATAGAAACAGAAGGGTCATTGTCAAACTCTTTTTATGAGGCTTCAATAACCTTGATACCCAAGCCACACAAAGACACAACTAAGAAAGAGAATTACAGACCAATATCCCTCATGAACATTGATGCAAAAATTCTCAATAAAATACTGGCATATCGAATCCAAGAACACATCAGAGAAATCATCCACCACGATCAAGTAGGTTTCATCCCAGGGATGCAAGAATGGTTCAACATACGAAAATCCATCAATGTAATCCATCATATAAACAGACTGAGGGAAAAAACACATGATTATCTCACTAGATGCCAAAAAAGCCTTTGACAAAATCCAATACCCTATCATGATAAAGGTCTTGGAGAAATCAGCGATAACAGGAACATACTTCAACATAATGAAAGCAATATACAGCAAGCTGACAGCCAACATCAAATTAAATGGAGAGAAACTCAATGAAATTCCTCTAAAATCAGGGGCAAGACAAGGCTGTCCACCCTCTCCATACCTCTTCAATATTGTCCTTCAAATTCTAAAGACAACAAAAGGAGATCAAGGGAATACAAATCGGAAAGGAAGAAGTCAAACTCTCACTATTTGAAGATGATATAATAGTCTACATAAGTGACCCGAAAAACTCTACCAGGGAACTCCTACAGCTTATAAACACCTTCAGCAAAGTGACAGGATACAGGATTAACTCAAAAAAATCTGTAGCCCTACTATATGCTGATGATACATTGGTGGAGAAAGAAATCAGAGAAACATCACCCTTTACAATTGCCACAAACAACATAAAATACATTGGGGTAATGCTAACCAAAAAGTGAAAGAACTGTACCACAAGAATTTTGAGTCTCTAAAGAAAGAAATTAAAGAAGATATCAGAAAATGGAAGGATCTCCCATGTTCTTGGATAGGTAGGATCAACATAATAAAAATGGCAATCTTGCCAAAAGCAATCTATAGATTCGATGCAATTCCCATCAAAATCCCAACACAATTCTTCACAGACCTTGAAAGAACAATTCTCAACTGTATATGGAGAAACAAAAGACCCAGGATAGCCAAAACAACCCTGTACAATACAAGAACTTCTGGAGGCATCACCATCCCTGACTTCAAGCTCTATTAAAGAGCTGGGATACAGAACTAAATAGACAATTCTCAATAGAGGAATCTAAAATGGCTGAAAGACACATAAGAAAGTGTTCAACATCCTTAGCCATCAGGGAAATGCAAATCAAAACAACTCTGAGATACTCCTGTCAGAATGGCTAAAATCAAAAACACCAATGACAGTTTATGCTGGAGAGGATGTGGAGAAAGGGGAACACTTCTCCACTGCTGATGGGAGTGCCAACTTGTACAGACGCTTTGGAAATCAGTATGGTGACTCCTCAAGAAAATGGGAATCAGTCTACCACAAGATCCAGCAATTCCACTCTTAGGTATATGCCCAAAATAAACACATTCATACAACAAGAACATCTGTTCAATGATATTCATAGCAGCACTATTTGTATTATCCAGAAACTGGAAGCAGCCTAGATGCCCCTCTACAGAAAAATGGATAGAGAAAATGTGGTACATTTACCCAATGGAGTGCTACTCATCGGGGAAAAAAACAATGCAATCTTAAAATTTGCAGGAAAATGGATGGAACTAGAAGAAACCATTCTGAGTGAAGTAACACAATGACAAAAAGACAAACATGATATGTACTCACTCATATGTGGACCTGCTTTATGATACATAGTAGTGACCATGCTTTATCAGAGCTGTTTTTAATGATGTTGCTCAGAATGGTTTCCTCCAAGATCATGACTGAGAAACTAATTTAAAAAAAATGGTGCCAAGTACCACAAGAGTAACAGAACTGTGCTGTTTTCTGGGATTTTGTTTTTTACTTTGTTGTTGTTGTTTGTTTGTTTTTTTGTTTTTTTATATGGAGTGTGCTGGATGTCTCTACAATTTTGTTCAAAGGACTGCAGAACCTGGAAAAGCTGTTGCTGCTATTGATGCATAACATATTGCCATTATTGCTTTTTTATATAAATATAAATATATATAAGCTAATTTAAACTTAAAAATATGATGAATCCAAGGTGTTTCAGTGAGTGCTCACCTGTGCATGCAAATTTGATTTCATTTTTAGTAAGTAGCAAAGTTATATGCTTGCCAAAAAAAATAAGTGGCACACTGGAAGACAAATGTCACACAATTTCAATTTTATGTGTAACCTAGAAATGATGAACTTATGGGAACATAGAGCAAAATTGTGGCTATTAGTCTTCAACGTGGGTCTTTTAACAATGGGGAAACGATTGGTTTAAGGATATAATACTGCAGTTGGACAAGAGTCATGTACTCTCTGAAGTCTTGAGGTCTACTGAGAGCATGATAAATATGGTTGATAATAATATGCTATATTTTAAAAGTTGTGAGATAGTATACTTTAAGTGTTCTCAAAGCAAAAATGATGAATATGTGTGATATAACGTTAATTGGTTTAATTTTGCCATGCCATTGTGAACATACTGTATTATGTATCATAATTGTGCATGACTTTATTTATGAGCTAAATAAATGAATGAAAAAAAAAGAAAAGTTGGCTAGAATCAAGCCAAGCTAAGGCCAGGCATTCACAAAAAAAGAAAGTAGCCTGAATGAGGTAGAAATCTAGTAAGCAGGACCCCTCCATGGCCTTTGCATCAGTTCCTGCCCTGACTTCTCTTGATGATGAACAGTGATGTGGAAGTGTAAGCCAAGTAAACCGTCTCCCCCCCCAAAAAAAAAGAACTCAAGAAACTACGGATCAAACTACCAAATAATACAATTAAAAACTTGGATACAGATCCAGTTCTTAACAGAACAATCTCAAATGGTGGAATTGCTCAACATCCTTAGTCATCAGGGAAATGTAAATTAAAAACTCTGAAATATCATTTTACACCAATCAGAATGGCTAAGATCAAAAACACTAATGACAGCTTATGGTAAAGAGGATGTGGAGAAAGGGGAACACTTCTCCATTGGTGGTGGGGTTGCAAAACTGTACAGCCTCTGTGGAAATCAGGATGGTGATTTCTCAGAAAATTAAGAACCAACCTACCTCAACAGCCAGAACTTGGAGACAACCTAGGTACCCTCAACAGAAGAATGGATAAAGAAAGTGTGATACATTTACACAATGGAGTACTACTCAAAGGTAAGAATCAATGACATCCTGGATTTGTAGGCAAATGAACTCAGGAAAAAAAAAACATCCTGAGTGAGGTAACCCAGACTCAGAAAGATAAATATAGTATATACTCACTCATAAGTGGATACCAGACATAAAGCAAAGGATACCCAACCTACAATCCACAACACCTGAGAAGCTAGAACCCTCTTCCAGAAACAGATGGAAGCAGATGCAGAAATCCAAAACTAACCATTAGGGTGAGCTCCTGGAGTACAATAGAAGTGAGGGAATTTGCTAATATGAAAAAAGGAGGCAAGACTGTAATGATAAATCTTTCCACCAAGCTGCCTGAGCTCTGCTGCCATGTGGGCACCCAAAATAACACACAGAGTTTTATATTAGGTACAATGCTGCTGGCCAATGACTAGTATGTCTTAATCTATATATTTTATGAAGAATTATCTGATAGAGGACTCCAGAGTCATGTGTCCTCTCTTGTCAGCCTCACATGGTGGCTCCAGAAAAGCGAGCAGGAGGAAGAGGAAGAGAAAGAGTATGACTTCCTGCTTGTCCCTGCTTATATTCTGAGTCTGCCTGCTATGTCACTTCCTGCCTGGATCACAAGACTTTACTACATTTCCCAGAATCCTCCTTGACTCCTAGTCCCACCTAACTTGCTGCTTCATTGGCTGAACAGTGCTTTATTCAACAACCAATAAGATAAACATACACAGAAGGATGTTCCCCATCACAAGACCATGATGGGGAAACCCAAAGAATTAGTTGACTGGAGATAATAAGAGATCACTGACTCTGGTATGACAATTCATGAGCCTACATAAGATTAAAGAGGATCCCCTGAATACAGGTGGCAATGGTGCAGCTGGGGCAATATATGAAGCCACTGGTAGTAGATCCAAGATTAAGCACTAATGCACAAACTGACTTTGTGTAGCCCATTCTATATGGAGAGATACCTTGCTCACCCTAGGCACAGGGGGAGGGGGAAGGGTCTTGGTCCTGCCACAATGACATGATAGGACAGACTTAGTAGACATCCTAGGGGAGGCAGATGAGAGGTGGGGAGGAAGTAGGTGGAATAGGAGAAGAGGGGGGGAACTAGGATTGGAATATACAGCAGGGTTAGTTCAATATATGGAAATCTGTCTATGAAATTCACCATATAAATAAACTGAAAGAAAAAACATGTGATCATCTCATTAGATGCTAAAAAAAGCTTAGACAAAAATCCAGCACCTTTTCATGGAAAAGGTCTTGGAGATATCAGGGATACAAGGGGCTTATATAAACACGATGAAATCACTATACATCATGCCATCAACCAACATCAAACTAAATGGAGAAAAACTCAGTGATTCCACTAAAATCAGGAACAAGGCTGTCCACCTCTCCTTATCTATTCAATATAGTACTTGAAATTCTAGCTACAGCAATAGGACAACAAAAGGAGCTCAAGACAGAAATTGGAAAGGAAGAAGTCAAACTTGTACTATTCACAAAAATGGGAGTATGCTTCTATGAACATTGTTGAACAAATGTCCTGCGGTATGTTTGAGTGTCTTTGGGGTATATTATGCCCAAGAGTGGAATTGCTGGGTCTTGAGGCAGATTGATTCCCAATTCTCTTAGAAATCACCATACTGATTTCCAAAGTAGCTATACAAGTTTGCACTCCTACACCAGTAGTGGAGCAGTGTTCCCCAGACTCCATATCTGCTCCAACATAAGCTGTCTCAGTATTTTTGATCTTAGTCATTCTGACAGGTATAAGATGGTATCTCAGAGTTGTTTTGATTTTCATTTCCCTGATGATTAAGGATGTTGAGAACTTCCTCAAATGTCTTTTGGCCATTGAGATTCTTCTGGTGAAAATTCTCTGTTTAGCTCTGTACCCCATTTTTCAATTGGGATATTTTGTATTTTGACGTGTAGTCTCTTGAGTTCTTTATATATTTTGGATATCAGCCCTCTGTCAGATGAGGGGTTGGTAAAGACATTTTGCCATTCTAAAGGCTGTTGTTTTGTCTTATTGACAGTGTCGTTCGCTTTACATAAGCTTCTCAGTTTCAAGAGGTCCCATTTATTGATTGTTATGCTCAGTGTCTGTGTTACAACTGTTCTATTTAGGAAGTGGTCTCATTTGTCAATGTGTTCAAGGCCACATCCCACTTTCTCTTCTATCAGAATTAATGTAGCTGAATTTATGTCGAGGTTCTTTATCCACTTGGACTTGAATTTTTTGCAAGGCAATAGATATGGATATATTTGCAATCTCCTATATTCTGACATCCCGTTATGCCAGCACCATTTGTTAAAAATGTTTTCCTTTTTCCATTGTAACATTTTGGCTTCTCTTTCAAAAACTCAGATATTCATAGGTGTATGGGTTAATGTCAGGGTCTTTGAGTGTATTCCATTGATCCATCCATCAGTTTTTATGCCAATACCAAGCTGTTTTCATTACTAGAGCTCTATAGTAGAGTTTGAAGTCAGGGATTGTGATGCCTCTGGAAGTCTTTAGAAAGAGATTGATTATGATCATTAACCATTATAACTAACCCTGTTTAAATGAAAACAAACATTTATAAACAATGTTTGGTAATTTCAGCCTAGTTCTCTCCAAACTGCTTCCTGCTATTTGAGGGCACTATCAATCCCATGGGGATCCTGAGAAAACTCAGAACTCTGTCCAAATTCTGGCTGTAGTGGTCTGGGAATCTAAATGGTCTCAGCTGTGTTGGATGTTGGATCACCTGAGTCACGGCTTCAGGGGTTCTTGCTTGATCAAATGATATTATTCTGGAAGGAATCCATAACTTTTCATCTTCTGTAGAAACAAAAGCAGAACCTCTTTTTCAAAATAACATGTCCTTATACTTAAATTTTGAAGTCAAGACATTTTCAAAATATATACATTAGATTAATCCAGCAGCATTTATAATCAAAAGTCTTTTAGCAACTGTTGCTCCTTCCTCAACAGTCAAACAATTAAAAGACAACACAATAACATACAGTATTGAGACTCTGTGTATTTTCCATCTTTACATGACCTTCTTACTGTATTTTTTTGTTTTTTTAAGACAGTTTCTCTGTGTATCTTGGGCTGTCCTGTAACTCACTCTGTAGAACAGGCTGACCTTGAAATTACAGAGATATATCCAAGAGCATGGAAGATCTTTCCATTTTCTGGTATCTTCTTTAATTTCTTTCGATAAAGACTCAAAGTTCTTACTGTACAGGTCTTTCACTTTTTTGGTTAGCGTTACTCCAAGATATTTTATGTTGTTTGTGGATATTATGGAGGGTGATGTTTCTCTGATTTCTTTCTCATTGCATTTATCATCTGTATAAAGTAGGGCTACTGATTTTTTTAGTTAATTTTGTATCCTGCTACTTTGCTGAAGGTGTTTATCAGCTGTAGGAGTTCCCCGGTAGAATTTTTCAGGTCACTTATGTAGACTAGCATATCATCTGCAAATAGTGAGAGTTTGACTTCTTCCTTTCCAATTTGTATACCTTTGATGTCCTTTTGTTGTCTTATGTGGTACATTTATACAATGGAGTACTACTCAGAAGAAAAAGCAATGGAATCTTGAAATTCGCAGGCAAATGGATGGAACTAGAAGAAACCATCCTGAGTGAGGTAACCCAGTCACAAAAAGACAAACATGGTATGTACTCACTCATATATGAATTTTAGACATAGAGCAAAGGATTACCAGCCTATAATCCTCTTCACCAAAGAAATTAGGAAACATGAAGGACTCTAGGGGATAAATGCATGGAGCCCAGGAATGGGAAGGGGCAGGAACTCCTGAGCTAATTGGGAGCATGAGGGTAGTGGAGAGGGAGATGCAAGAATGAGATCAGGAGAAGAGAAGAGGAGAGGAGGAAATGGAGGAGCAGAAATATTGAGTTGGGGGAAGAATAGAGGAGAGCAGGATGAGAGATACCATATTAGAGGGAGCCATTTTAGGTCCAAGGAGAGATCTGGCACTAGGGAGATTTACAGAGACCTACAAGGATGACAAGAACTGACAATCCAGGCAATGGTGGAGAGAAAAATGCCCTTCCCCTAAAATGAGATTGATAACTACTTTTTTATGCCATCCTAGAGCCCTCATCCAGTAACTGATGGAAGCCGAGGCAGACATCCACAGATTTACACTGAACGGAACTCTGGAACTTAGTTGCAGAGAGGGAGAAATGAAGATCGAAGGGGTCAGTACAAGCCTGGTGAAAGCCACAGAAACAGCTGGCCTGAACAAGGGGGAACACAGCGACCCCAGATGCTGTCTGAGAGGCCAGTACAGGACTGATCCAGACTCCTGAACATGGATGTCAATGAGGAGGCCTCTGCACTCTAGGGGGCCCCTGATGGTGGATTAGTATTTTTCCCTGATGTAAGAAGGGACTTTGAGCATTCCGCCACCGACCAACCCAGGAACTAGGTGAGTGAGTCTCTGCCCGCTCCCGACTCCAGTCCAAAACATCATACACCCCGACCACCCCCACCCCCCATCCCCGCCTGCACCTGCAGGCTTAGGCCAGACATGCCCAGGCAGGGAGGATCTCCCTGCACCCCAAATCTGCTAGCACCCCACTCTTCCATTCCGCCGACCGACCCAGGAGCTAGGAACTAGTGAGGAGACTACTAGGAGCGTCAAGACCATCCAGAGTTGTGGACATTGAATTCCTGGCCCCCACACATCACTGGGTCACAAAAGGAGATAGAGAGACCCCACCTGCACCCACTAAAAGAAGATATGGGGAGAAGACAGAATAAGATTTCACTCAACAACAAAAAGACCAATATGACACCACCAGAATCTAGGGACTCCACTCCAGCAAGATCTGAAAAGCCCAACACAGAGCATGAAGATGAGATGGACCTCAAAAATTATCTCAGCAAGTTGATAGAGACCTTTAAAGAGGAAACAAGAAAATTCCTTAAAGAAATAGAAGAAAAAGCAAACAAAAAATTAAACGAATTGGAGGAAAAGACAAACCAAAAAATTCAAGGAATAAATAAATCCCTTAAAGAATCTAAAGAAAGCCAAGAAAAAACATCCAAGCAAGTGAAGGAAGCTCTTGAAACAGTTCAAAGCATGAAAGCTGAAATAGACACAATAAAGAAAACACAGAATGAGACCATGCTGGAAATGGAAAGGCTGGATAAACGATCAGGAACTAAAGATGTAAGTATATCCAACAGAATTCAAGAGATGGAAGAGAGAATCTCAGCAACTGAAGACTCGCTAGAGGATATATATTCATCAACCAAAGAAAACCTCAAGTCCAACAAATCCCTAACACAAAATATCCAGGAAATATGGGACACTGTAAAAAGGCCAAATCTAAGAATAATAGGTATAGAAGAAGGTGAAGAAACACTGCTCAAAGGTACAGAAAACATATTCAACAAAATCATAGAAGAAAACTTCCCCAACCTACAGAAGTATATGCCTATGAAAGTACAAGAAGCTTACAGGACACCAAACGACTGGACCACAAAAAGAAATCCCCCCCGACACATAATAATCAAAACACCAAATCTACAGAATAAAGAGAAAATATTAAGAGCAGCAAAGGAAAAAGGCCAAGTAACATATAAAGGCAAACCAATCAGAATCACACCCGACTTCTCAATGGAAACTCTGAAAGCAAAAAGGTCTTGGATAGACACCCTACAAGCACTAAGGGAGCATGGATGTCAACCCAGACTACTGTACCCAGCAAAATTTTCAATCACTATAGATGGAGAAAACAAGATATTCCATGACAAAAACAGATTTAAACAATACATATCCACAAATCCAGCACTACAAAAGGCTCTGGAAGGAAAACTCCAACCCAACGAACATAACTACACTCACGAAAACACTGGAAATAGATAATCTAATTTTACCAAACACAAAAAGAAACAGGAGGGCAAAATCCATACCCAATGGTACCACCAACAATAAATCCAAAACAAAGAAGAACAAATGAAAAATGGACATTAATATCCCTAAATGTCAATGGTCTTAACTTACCCATAAAAAGATATAGGTTAACAGAATGGATACGAAGACAGAATCCATCCTTCTGCTGTTTACAAGAAACACACCTCAACTTCAAAGACAGGCGATACCTCAGAGTAAAAGGATGGGAAAAAATTTTCCAATCAAATGGGCTCAAGAAACAAGCTGGGGTAGCAATCCTAATATCTAACAAATTAGACTTTAAACTGAAAGCAATCAAAAGAGATGAAGAAGGGCATTTCATACTCATCACAGGAAAAATCCATCAAGATGAAGTCTCAATCCTGAACATCTATGCCCCTAATACGAAAGCACCCACATTTGTAAAAGAAACATTACTAAAGCTCAAACCACACATAAAACCACACACACTTATAGTAGGAGACTTCAACACTCCCCTTACACCATTGGACAGAACCACTAGACAGAAACTTAACAAAGAAACAAAGAATCTGACAGAAGTTATGACACAACTGGGTTTAACAGATATCTATAGAACATTCCATCCAAACACAAAAGAATATACCTTCTTCTCAGCGCCACATGGGACCTTCTCAAAAATTGACCACATAGTTGGCAGCAAAGCAAACCTCCACAGTTACAAAAGTATTGAAATAACCCCCTGTATGTTATCAGACCACCATGCATTAAAGCTAGAATTCAACAGCAATACCAAATGCAGAAAACCTACATTTGCGTGGAAAATGAATAACACCCAATTGCACCATTCCTGGGTTGAGAAAGAAATAAAAAAAGAAATTAAAGTCTTCCTAGAATTTAATGAGAATGTAGACACAACATACCCGAACTTATAGGACACCCTGAAAGCAGTGCTAAGAGGGAAGCTCATAGCACTAAGTGCTCACATGAAGAAACTGGAGGAAAGTCACATTACAGAATTGACAGAACAACTGAAAGCTTTAGAGAAAAAAGAAGCAAACTCACCAAGGAGGAGTAGACGCCAGAAAATAATCAACCTGAGAGCCGAAATCAACAAAGTAGAAACTAGGAAAACAGTACAAAGAATCAATGAAACAAAGAGTTGGTTCTTTGAGAAGATCAATAAGATAGACAAACCTCTAGCCAAACTAACCAAAAGGCAGAGAGAGAGCATGCTAATTAACAAAATCAGAAATGAAAAGGGGGATATAACAACGGACACTGAGGAAATCCAGAGAATCTTTAGGTCATACTTTGAAAACCTGTATTCCACAAAATTGGAAAATCTAAAGGAAATGGACAGCTTTCTGGATAAATATCACTTACAAAAATTAAATCAAGATCAGATAAACAGTTTAAATCGACCTATGACCCCTAATGAGATAGAAGCAGTAATCAAAAGCCTCCCAACCAGAAAAAGCCAGGGCCAGATGGCTTCACTGCAGAATTCTACCAGAAATTCAAACAAGAGCTAATTCCAGTACTCCTCAAACTGTTCCGCACAATAGAAGCAGATGGGATATTGCCAAACTCTTTCTACGAGGCTACAATCACTTTGATACCCAAGCCACACAAAGATATGACTAAGAAAGAGAACTACAGACCGATATCCCTCATGAACATCGATGCTAAAATACTCAATAAAATATTGGCCAACCGAATCCAAGAACATATCAGAAAAATCATCCACCATGATCAAGTAGGCTTCATCCCAGGGATGCAAGGATGGTTCAAAATACGAAAATCCATCAATGTAATCCACTATATAAACAAACTGAAAAAGAAAAACCACATGATCATCTCACTAGACGCTGAAAAAGCCTTTGACAAAATCCAACATCCCTTCATGATAAAGATCTTGGAGAGAACAGGAACAACAGGAACATATCTAAACATGATTAACGCAATATACACCAAATCAATAGCCAACATCAAAGTAAATGGAGAGAAACTCAAAGCGTTTCCTCTAAAATCAGGAACAAGACAAGGCTGTCCACTCTCTCCATATCTCTTCAATATTGTACTTGAAGTTCTGGCTATATCAATAAGACAAGAAAATGGGATCAAAGGGATACAAATTGGAAAGGATGAAGTAAAACTTTCACTATTTGCAGACGACATGATAGTCTACATTAGTGACCCGAAAAACACTACCAGGGAACTCCTATGGCTGATAAACACCTTCAGCAAGGTAGCAGGATACAAAATTAACTCAAAAAAATCAGTAGCCCTACTATATACAGATGATAAATCCAATGAGAAAGAAATCAGGGAAACATCACCTTTCACAATATCCACAAACAACATAAAATATCTTGGGGTAACACTAACCAAAAAAGTGAAAGATCTGTACAATAAGAATTTTGAGACTTTAAAGAAAGAAATTAAAAAAGATACCAGAAAATGGAAAGATCTCCCATGCTCTTGGATAGGTAGAATTAACATAGTAAAAATGGCAAACCTGCCAAAAGCAATCTACAGATTCAATGCAATCCCCATCAAAATCCCAACACAGTTTTTCACAGACATTGAAAGAAAAATACTCAACTTTATATGGAAAAATAAAAAGCCCAGGATAGCCAAAACAACTCTTTACAATAAAGGATCTTCTGTAGGCATCACCATCCCTGACTTCAAGCTCTACTATAGAGCCATAGTTCTGAAAACAGCTTGGTATTGGCACAAAAATAGACAGATAGACCAATGGAATCGAATTGAAAACCCTGATATTGACCCACGCACCTATGGATACCTTATTTTTGACAAAGGTACTAAATCTATACAATGGAAAAAAGATAGCATCTTCAACAAATGGTGCTGGTACAATTGGATTCGGACATGCAGAAAATTTCAGATAGATCCATACCTATCACCATGCACAAAACTTAAGTGCAAATGGATCAAAGATCCCAGCATAAATCCAGCCACACTGAATCTTCTAGAAGAGAAAGTGGGAATTACCCTTGAACAAATTGGCACAGGAGACCACTTCCTGAACACTACACCAGTAGCACAGACACTGAGGCCTGTAATTAATAAATGGGACCTCCTGAAACTGAGAAGCTTCTGCAAGGCAAAGGAAACAGTCAGTAGGACAAAACGACCACCCACAGAATGGGAAAAGATCTTCACCGATCCCACATCTGACAGAGGACTGATTTCCAAAATATATAAGGAGCTCAAGAAGCTAGCCACCAAAACACCAAACAATGAAATTAAAAAGTGGGGTGCAGAACTAAATAGGGAATTCTCAACAGAGGAATCTGAAATGGCTGAAAGACACTTAAGAAAGTGCTCAAAATCATTGGCCATCAGAGAAATGAAACTCAAAACAACTCTGAGATACCACCTCACGCCTGTCAGAATGGCTAAAATAAAAAATACCAATGACAATCTATGCTGGAGAGGATGTGGAGAAAAAGGAACACTCCTCCATTGCTGGTGGGAGTGTGAACTTGTAAGACCACTCTGGAAATCAGTTGGTGGTTGCTCAGAAAAATGGGAATCAGTCTACCTCAAGATCCAGCCATTCCTCTCTTGAGTATATACCCAAATAGGGCATGTACATACAACAAGGACATATGTTCAACCATGTTCATAGCAGCATTGTTTGTAATAGCCAGAACCTGGAAGCAACCTAGATGCCCCTCAACTGAAGAATGGATTGAGAAAATGTGGTACATCTATACAATGGAGTACTACTCAGCAGAAAAAAGTAATGGAATCTTGAAATTCGCAGGCAAATGGATGGAATAAGAGGAAACCATCCTGAATGAGGTAACCCAGTCACAAAAAGACAAACATGGTATGTTACTCACTGATATATGAATTTTAGACATAGAGCAAAGGATTATCAGTCTATAATGCTCTTCACCAAAAAAACTAGGAAACATGAAGGACTCTAAGGGATAAATGGTCCCCAGGAATGGAAGTGGCATGAACTCCCCAACTAATTGGGGGCATGAGGGTAGGGGGGAAGGAGCTGCTACAATAAGAGCAAGAGAAGAGGAGAAGAGGAGAGGAAATGGAGGGGCAGAAACATTGAGTTGGGGGAAGAATAGAGGAAAGAGAGCAGGATGAGAGATACCATATCAGAGGGAGCCACTATAGGTCCGAGAAGAGATCTGGAACCAGGGAGATCTCCAGAGACCTACAAGGATGACATGATCTGACAATCCAGGCAATGGTAGAAAGGATAACCCAAAAGCCCTTCCCCTAAAATTAGATTGATGACTTCTCTTTATGCCATCCTAGAGCCCTCACCCAGTGGCTGAAGGAAGCAGAGACAGACATCCACAGATATACACTGAGCCGAAATCGGGAATTTAGTTGAAGAGAGGGAGGAATGAAGAACGAAGGAGTCTGTACCAGGTAGGAGAAACCCACAGGAACAGTTGACCTAAACAAGGGAGAGCACATCGACCCCAGATGCTGTCAGGGAGGCCAATACAAGATTGATCCAGACCCCTGAACATGGATGTCAATAAGGAGGCCTCTGCACTCCAGGGAGCCTCTGGTGGTGGATTAGTATTTTTCCCTGGTACAAGAAGGGACTTTGAGAGCCCATCCCACTTGAAGGGTTACAGTTTGGCCCTGGACACATGGGGAAGGGCCCAGGACCAGCATAGGAAGACTTGGTGGACTTTGCAGAGCCCCTGTTGAGGGCCCTACTCTGCCTGGGGAGTGGTGGGTGGATGGGGTGGGGGGTAGGCTGGGGGTGGGGGAGGAGGGTCGGGGGTGAGGGGAGGGAGAGGGAGGGGAGAAGGGACTTGAAATAAGCTTGTTCCCTAACTAGAACTAATAAAATAAAATAAAATAAAATAAAATAAAAAAGAAGGGATTTTGAGAGCCCATCCCACATGAAGGGATGCTCTCTTGCCCTGGAAAACATGGGGAAGATCCTAGGCCCAGACCAGGATGACGTGGTGGACTTTGTGGAGCCCCTGTGGAGGGCCCTACCCTGCCTGGAGAGTGGAGGGTGGATGGAGTGGGGGGTAGGTCGGGGTGGGGTAGGAGGGGTCTGGGTGAGGGGTGGAAGAGGGAGAATGGATTGACATGTGAAACAAGCTTGTTCCTAATTTGAACTAATAAAAAAAAAAGAAATCACAGAGATATGTCTGGCTCCTCTGCCTTCTGAGTGCTGGGATTAAAAGTGTCTACCACAAGAACTAGCTACTCTATTTCTTTTTAAAGGACTTTCTATTTCCTTTTCCTTTTCTCTCCCAAGGCTACATATATATTTTAAACACACTGCAGACTGTTTAGAGGTTTTTCTTCATCTGAATCAATCTTCTCTGCATATCTTTATCTTCTTCTGACCATGTGAATCTTTAATCTGCTAAGCAGCATGACTAGGATTAAAGCAGAGGTTTCAGATGCTGACTCCAAGTAGTTAGGCTTTCCAATTTGGCAGGGCTATGTTTACCACCAGTTCTTCGAGCTGTGCATACCGCCTCAACCATCAGTCATCTTGTAGGACACTGATCATAAACCATTTTCTCTGTATAGGTAAAAGCTAAATTTGCCAACAGCATGCTGTGAGGCTTGGAGATGGCCTCTGTGCACTGTGGTGGGGATCCACCATGCTGTGCTCACCCAACTGGCACAGATTCTCTGGACCATGGCCTGCATGAGACTGTGAGACTAGGAAGCCCACTGTGGCTCTACTTCTGTGTGCTCAGAACCTTTTTTAAGTATTTGTCAGGTTTTACATAGAAAGAATTTCCAAACATTTGGGCACCACTTGTAGATAAAAGTTTCTGTCTGTGTAGACACAAATAAGAACAGAGGCTTATATTAATTATAAACTGTTTGGCCAATGTCTCAGGCTTCTAATTAGCTAGCTCTCTCCCTTAATCTTTAGCCCATTTCTATTAATCTGTGTATCTCCACATGGTCTTGACTTACCAATGATGCCCAGGTCTCTTGCTTCCTCAGCAGCTACATCAAGTCTCCCTTGAATCTGCATTCTTCCTTCCATCATTCTGCTAGTCTGGTAGCCCTGCTTATTCTTCCTGCCTGGCTACATCTTTCCTGACCGTTGGCTGAAACAGTTTTATTCATCAGCAAATAAGAGAAACATATATTCACAGCATACAGAAGGACATTTCCCATCACTCATAAACTCTAGACCTACAGCTGTGGAGAACACAGGGGATGAAACTAAGCCCTCCATATGTGGAAGACAGTTGTGAATCTTGGACTATCTGAGGGGTCCCTAGCCGAAGGACCATGATACAAACCTGGTACGTGAGCTAGCTTGTTGGAGCCCATTCTCAATGGTCGGATGTCATGTTCAGCCTTAAAGAATGGGAAAGAAGGTGGGTCCTGCCCCAACCTATTGTGCCAGACTTTGTTGAATTCTCATGAGAGACTTTACTGCTGAGGAAGAATGGACTGGGGGTGGACTGGGAGGCATGCAAGAGGATGGGAGGAGAGGCGGGAGGGGGAAATGTGGTTGGAATATAAAGTGAAATAAGAAATAATAAATAAATTATTTGAAAATTAAATCTCTCAAATGTCCTCCTGCAATATCAAAAATAAAATACCACCCTTTTTTGAGAGTCTTGGGTCACCTCTTTGGCCCTACCCTCAACAGCATATACATAGCCTGCCTTTTAGATCTCTGCCTGCTCCAGTTCACTATAACTGGTGATTCTGGTGACTATCTCCTGGCACTGGCATTTCTAAAACTGTTAGGTCCATCCTTGTAACTGGAATTTCTTTGGGACTCTAGTCTTCCCACACATTTGCAAACTGCAGCTATTCCCTATGATCCCTTCATGTCTTTAAAACCATTATCACCAAGGTAACTCTTAATTACAAAGCTTAGCTCGCAGAGAAAGGCACATTCTTGAGTACAAAAAAAATGGAGGTGCAGCTTTAATATTTTAAATCTTATTTTTTTATAAACATTGTTTTTAGGACAGACATGAATTTTCATATAAAAATCTTTCCCAATCCAAACCCTCTTGAGGATCTATTGTTGTCTCCTAGTTGGGCCCATTTTATGGGCCTCTAATCAGGATGGCAGTTAAATCATGTGACATCCATCATTTTAACTCTAGCAAAATAGCAATCAGCCATGTAACTGATCAAAAAAAAAAGGGTGGCAATCCAAATAATAATTATGTCATATGATTCCTTTAGAATTACCTATGCATAGGTTTTAATTTATCAATTTACAGTGTTACTAGTTTGAACTAGCTAAAACTAGTTCAAATTTTGACAGTTTTAGCCATATCTAACAAAATAAACTTATAAAGTAGAAAATGTCCACATAAACCAAGTGTAAAGTTTGGGGGGTATTTTCTTTTCTTTTCTATTCCCTGTCACTGTGTCAGGGGCTCAGACTGAGAGGGAGACATAGAAGAAACCTTTAAATAAGCATGCCTGAGTCTATAGAAG
Organism: Cricetulus griseus; assembly: GCF_003668045.3. Taxonomy (NCBI): domain Eukaryota; kingdom Metazoa; phylum Chordata; class Mammalia; order Rodentia; family Cricetidae; genus Cricetulus; species Cricetulus griseus. The sequence continues at coordinate 90,591 of NW_023277108.1, forward strand.
AGCCATAATCCAACTCTAGAACCAGATTTCATAAAATAAGCAGCACAAAATAGTATTAACGTTACCTATATCAAAAAGACATCTGAACTCCTGCTAACCTGAGAGATAAATGCTGAGCCTTGACCATAAATGCAGCCACCATGGTTGTGGGAAGTGACTGGCAGCTGGCAGCAAAAACATCCAAACCACACTTGTTTCAGCTCCATGCTTGCAACAAAACTTACAAATGAAGACAAAACTTTCCAACAAAACAAGCATACACAACTTTCTCAGAAAATAGACAAAACTTGTCAGCAAGATAAACACTTTCCAGCAAAAATTAACCTAATATGGTCAAATAACTTTTAATTTGCATCAGCACATTGAAACCTGTACCAGCATGAAGCATCCAAGACTAGAAGTAGTGTCTTTTTATCTTAACCAATAATAATTTACACCCAACCCCTTAAAATGATGACTGATATTTATAACCCCTTGAATTTGAATGATCAGAGCAGCCCCGGTAGAGGGAATGCTGGTTACAGCATCACAACATGGCTGCCAAGAGCCAATCTTCAGCCGGTTTGGACAGAAATTGGAGGTGGGCAACGCCCAGGGCAGGCCTCCGGAACCCCATCCACCAGCATCAAAGATAGCAGCACACAGCATGATGACAGAAGATTGTTAACATCTCTGGCCATAACAATTACCCTAGATTCTCTGTTCAGCTTTGAAATCCTGTTTGGGCAATCTGCCCTTGCAAGCTATAGCCAGCAACTTTGTTACATTCTCACAACAAAGGTGAATAGGCCAGCCACCCCACCCACAAGAGTGTGCTGCCCCACAGTTCTTCCTTGTAAGGCATGCCAGGGCAAGCCCAGCCCTGCCTGGACACATTGCGACATGCTACTGGCTGAGAGGAACAGAGGGAGGCTGCCTCTTAAAATGTTCATGATGAGTAGAACCTGTTTATATGTGGCATGGGTCTGTGAGTGTGCACCACGTGTGTACAATGTCCATGGAAGCCAGAAGAGGGCACTGAATCTCCTGGAGCTGGAGTTACAGGAAGTTGTGAACCATCTAGTGTGGATGCTGGGAACCAAACTTGGGTCATCAAGAAAGTAACAGGTGCCCTTAGGGTCTGAGTCATTTCTCTAGCCAAGGGGGGTAGCATTTATAAAGTGTAAGGAAAGGAGAAATGTTTTGACAGTAGTGAATAGTGAGTCACTAAGTTAAAAATTACCATATACCTTTGCATCTGTTTTTTTCTCCTTACTCTTTGTGGGGAGGGGTAGGGATTATTTATGTAGCTGTCTTAGAACTCACTATGTAGACCTAATGGCCTTAAACTCAGAGATTTGCCTCCCTCTGTCTCCTGAGTGCTGAGATAAAAAGGCATCAGCCACCATGCCTAATCTAACTGGGCTTTTTAACAAACAGAAAGATACATTTTAGATAAACTAAAAGCAAGATCAATGTATTTCATTGTATAAAAATGAAAACACTTTTGTCTATACATTTGTTTGGACAGGGTCTCATGTAATCAGGCTGGCCTCCAAATCTGAGCCACCAAGGAGCCACTACCATAGGGAGGAACACAGATGTCCATCAGAGGAAGACACTCAAGTTCAACAGTAGTCAGAAAACAGATAACCTAGGTAAGAGTCATTACTGCTTCCATATCTGAAATGGGAAAATGTTTGATAGTCTGACCTTATCAGGTGTTAGTGACAACAAGCTTGCTGTAATGTATATACTGCCAGTAGTGATACAAAATGGTGTAACTACTTTGAAAGACAATTTGATGAGGAGGCAGAAGTAGTCAGATCTTTGTGAGTTGAAAGTCTGTTTGGTTTACATAGTGCATACCAAGTCAGTGAAACTACATAGTGAGAGCCTGCCTCCAAAAGAAACACACACACACACACACACACACACACACACACACACACACCACACACCACCACCACCACACAGTCTGATTCTATTTGTCAGATTTTTCTAATCTCACAGTACTATGAAAACATTCAAATATAACAAAAGTCTAAATTTATACACAGAAATAACTAGTGAGATTAAGGTAAAGAGTACAAAGGAGGCTTTAAAATGCAGATATATAAAATGTTAAAATATATAATCATATTTTAAATATATATTTAAAATTTAGGCAAGGAAGGCTTTAGTGTGTCTTAGAAAGAAGAACATCAGGAGGAGGTGTATTGAGACAAGAAACTAGTTGTATTCTCTGTTCTCTTTAGTATTTGGAAGCTATATTGATAAAGGAAGCCATAGATTTTAACATAATTTTAAAGGATATGCAGAGTTGGAGAAATGGCTCAGCGGTCAAGAGTCATTACAGTTCTTTCAGGACAATAGGTTTGGTTTCCAGTGCCCAAAACAGGTGACTCACAACAGCCTGTAACTCCAGGTCCAAGGAATCCAATGCACTCTTGAATTTTGTGGGCACCTGAGTGCACATGATGTACATAAACTCATGAAGGCACACATATATGTACATAATTAAAAATAAATCTTTTTAAAAGATGTAAGCTGAAGGTTTAGAATTTGTTGAATTTTAGTTGATTGTTTTTACAAATATGTATAACTTCAATATTCTCTGTTTGACCCCTAGGGAAACTGAGGCACTGAAGTGAAATAACAGCAAAGGCTGCATAAGCTTGCTGGGAAACATTAAGACCATTTGTTTTTACTGCACTTGAGGCTCTGAACCACAGCTAACTCACCAACGGCAGAGAATCCTGCTTCAGTACATCTGAGGCTGTCACACCATGACAGTCAAGCCTGAGAGGACTTTGTGCCTGCCCATGCATCAGAGTAAGGCTCCAAAGAAGAGTGCCACTGTCTGAACAAAAGGCTTCCTAGGACACTATGTCCACCCTGAAGAGCAGGAGCACACAGCAGCGTTTGTGTCCAGTGACCAGCAAAGCTGGGGAAAGGTAGAGAGTAACAAACAAGAAAGCATTGGAAGAGCATGGGGCTAGCCAGGCACCTGGTGCCTCACTTCCCTCTGTTCTGAGATGTGACTCTCCATCTGACACTCCAGCAGTCAATAACCAGAAATCTGTGTCTTGTTCTAGTTTAATCCAAACAAAAAGAATTATATATAATTCTTTGCTATAATATTTTTATTCTAATTCTTTACAATCTGCCTTCCAAATTTAACTGAAAAGAAAATACACTTGTAAAAATGATAGCACAGAAATCGTATCCAGGTTGATTATAACAACCAAATAAGAAAGGTCAATGTTCCCATCCTAGACAAAGCAGGGTCATGTAGGGGATACCCTAGACACTGCTGCTAGGCGCAGGAGACAGGTGTGCCTGGCCATGCCCACTAGCATGGTCAGGGTGATGTGAGGAAGGTTTAAGATTGAGGGACACAAATGTGGAGCCACTTCTTCTTTGGCTTCTTCTACTTACCACGCTCCCTGCCGGCTGACTAGGCTGTTTAAGTAGGATTCTCCTAAATAAATATCCTTATATCTATACCTGACTCCGTATTGATATTTCACTTTATTTGGTATCAGAATAGAAGCCTATGCCCCTGTCTTTTCCCATTCGGGGAATACACGTCAGTCCCACTGAGACAGCGAACCCACCCGCGAAAGAGTCTTCTTTTTCCACAGGCCTCCGAAGCCGAAAGGGCGCTACCCCATGGCTTCCATGGTCGCTGGCAGGAAAAGGTGCACTGCCGCATCTAGCTGCATGCTCACATCCAGCCCAGAAGCCTCGCTGCAAACGTGCATTCCCCACTACCACCCGTCCAGCCAAGCACCCGCCAAACACTGCGCCACCTTAGCCTGCCCGTGCCCAGAAACCCTGCACTTGCGCTGGGACCAGCACCGCCACTGCCTGTGCTGCTCAACGGCCAGCCTCCTCAGCTGCCCGTTCCAGCCAACGCCACAATTTCAGTCACCAGTGCCAATGTTCTCAGCTTCTGAGCACAAACCGAACTACCACCATCGCCACAAACAAGCGCAGTTCCCGCCCGGGACTTTTCGTAGGTTTTTTTTCCCAAACCCTGCTCCCAAAAGCCCACCTCTTCCACCTATTCTTAACTTGGTCCCCAGAGCTTCTAGTATTGTTTCAGATTCAACTCACATCAACCATAGCTGCACACCTGCACTACCTGCTGGTCAAAAGTATTTACTGCATCTGGAGTAGACGCCACTAGGCAAAATTATGGCAGAAAATTTAACATTCATCTCAATTGGTAATATCTTTGCTTCTTATGTGAATTCAATGTTAAATGAGATTTCTGATTTGCCTCTATGCTGTATTAGCAGCCAGCATTATGATACAAGTGATCTCTCTAGCCAGAGGCCTGAGAAACAGGGACAGAGACAATGTCACCAGTTGGATACAGGAAATAAAAGGCAGCCAACAAAATTTGGTATCTGAGTTCCAAGAGGTGAAATGTTTATATAAAGAGGTAGAAGAGCCGGGTATTGTTGGTGCACGCCTTTAATCCCAGCACTTGGGAGGCAGAGGCCAGCCTAGAGTGAGTTCCAGAACAGCCTCCAAACTAACAGAGAAACCCTGTCTCGAAAAAAAAAAAAAAGAAGAGGTTGAAGATACTCAGTTTGGCCATGCCACATTGTTAAAGCAGGTGGAACAGATCCATGCAAAATAGATACAAAGCTTTGTTCCATGTCCAATACACTAGATGCAAAGTTGTCTGTTACCCAGGATGATGTACAACAGATTTATAAACAAATAAACACAAAGATCTGTTCCATGTCTGAGGTGTTAGATGCTAGGCTATCTGAGAACCATAACAAAGTGAAACATATCTGTAGCTACTAGAAACAAGAATCTGTTCTGTGTCTGAGACTTTACATGCAAAGATAGCTAATAACTAGAACAATATTGGCAACTTGGCTCAGACCATTCATTCCATGTCTGATTAATCTACTTCAACAGATCAAAAGCTTGAGTCTAGGATTGGATATCTGGAAGGCAATTTACATGTCATTTAGGTGCTATCTAAGGAGGAGCTTATTAAAGGTTTAGAAGCACATGTAGATGAAGAAATAGGGAAACTTAGTGATTCTATAACATGCTTGGAATCTCACATGATTCATGATATTGAAGCTATTCATGAAACTATGGTAGCTAGGCTAAAACTTCAGTGGGATGACTCAGAAATGGACTCACTCCAATCCGGTGCACCTACTCCACTCAAACATCAGGAAGACTCTCCTAAGGTTGTTATGTGCACACCACTGGTGTTCCCAGCAACCATGATAGAAAAACCACCCTCTAAAAAGCATCCTCATGGACAAATGGCATATCAATGGCAGCCCATATAGTTAAAAGACCTCGAGGGTATTAAGGAGTCAGTTGTCTCATGTGGTCTCTATAGCCCTTATGTAAAAGAATTATTATATTCGTGAGCAACTTTCAATAGGGTGATGCCCGCAGACAGGGAATGCCTAGTATCAGCTATGCTTGAAAATTCATCTCAGATACAATGGAGAGCTCAATGGAAGGAGGAAACAAAAGCCCTCGAGCTCCAATGCATAAAGAAAGGATATGAAGTTTCCCTAGATAAGATCCAAGGCAAGGGTCTTTATGCTAACCACAGATTCAGGCTGGATATGAATAGCATACATTGTCCTTATGCAAGACAGCAGCCTTAAATGCCTGGGACAAGATTTGTGAACCAGGAGAAATAGTAGAAACCTATATGAAGATAGAACAGGGACCAACAAAACAGTTTCATGACTTTTTACAAAGACTAACGAGGGTAGAAGAATTACAGGCATACAGAAACTAGAAAATTGATCATATACTCTATAGCTTATGAAAATGCAAACCCAATATGCAAAAGAATACATTTGCATTTAAAGATTAGATCATCACTGCTAGAAGAATGAGTTTTGCATACAGCTATTCTCAACTATAAGGTACAAGATACAAGAGCTTGGGTAGGAGAGGCAATCTTGAAAGGTTTAAAAAGGCAACAGGAGGTTAAATGTTCTAAAGGTAATGATGCAGAGGTTTGGGAAAGAGAAGCACCTTGCAGAGGTCAACATAGGCACCAAGAGGCCAGATGCTATCACTACTATTAACCAGGAATGTGGGTAGAAAGAGCCTTCCCCAGGGGGCCAAGAAGGCACCAGGAACCTAGATGTTTCAGCTATGGCAGAATAGGACATATTAAGAGAAATTGTAGGCCAGGGAATTCCAACAATACCTCATATGGAAGGCCTCCACCTTCTGGATTATGTAGAAGATGTGGCAAGTACAGACACTGGACTAATGAATGTAGATCGACCAGAGACACGCAAGGAAACCCGTTAAAATCGGGAAACTCCGTGGGGGTGGCGGCTTTGAGAGGGCCACATCGAGAAAGGTCAGGTCATTCCCAGTCACTGTGGAGGACAATCTCTCACAGGACGAATGGATAGTGCATTGTCTATTGAAGAAAATGATACTACTCTAGATGGTAGTTTGGCTATTGATGAAGAATCAAACATGACTGGAGGAGATGAGAAATGCATATTTTGGCAAACTTCTATTAATGATCAGAGGCATCACCTAAAAGTAAGAATTAATAATAAAGTTATTACTGGGATCATAGACATTGGCATGGATGTGTCTATTATTAACCAAAAGACCTGGCTTCAGAGATGGCCTCTTAGAGAGGTGAGTGTACAGTTTTTAGGAATTGGAACTCTATCTAAAGTTCGGCAGAGTGTTAATTGAATTGTCTGCATTGGACAGGAAGGACAGAGAGGAAGTCTGAAACCATATGTAGCAGACATAGCTATAAATCTCTGGGGTCATGAACTTTTACAGCAATGGAATACCCAGATTAACATTCCTCCAGTTTCAGATGCAAATTATATACAATCTTTAGATGGTAGACAAATTTAGTAAGACTATATGGAAAACAGTTACCAACCATCTAGGCTGTACAGAAACAAAGTACAAATGATAGACCTTCAGAGGAGCCAAAGGACCTACCATTAAACTGGCTTACAGATGAACCCGTCTGGGTAGCACAATGGCCTATAACTTCTGAGAAGTTAGAGACTTTAGAAAGACTAGTTCAGGAATAGCTAGATGCTGGACATATAGAAGAATCTATCAGACCTTGGAATTCTCCTGTATTTGTTATTAAAAAGAAGTCAAGTAAATGGAGAATGCTCACAACCTGAGAGCCATCAATAAAGTGATTCAGCCTATGGGCTCTCTGCAGCCTGGTATGCCTTTGCCTTCCTTGATACCTAAAGGATGGCCTATCATAGTCATTGATCTGGAAGATTGTTTCTTCACTATACCATTACAAGAAAATGATAGGGAAAAATTTGCATTTACCATAACAACTCTTAATAATTCACAGCCAGTTAAGAGATTTCAGTGGAAGGTTTTGCCACAAGGAATGCTAAATAGTCCCACCTTGTGCCAGCCCTTTGTACAGCAACCTTTGGAAGTAATTTGTAAGAAATTTCCACAGTCCATTCTTTACCATTATATGGACAATATTTTATTATCAGATTCTAGTAAAGAAACATTAGAAACAAAGAAACAAATGTTTGAAACAGTGAAAGAAGTTCTACCTCATTGAGGATTACATTTTGCCCCAGAAATGATACAAAGATGAGATTCTATTAATTATCTAGGTTACAAAATAAACTTGCAAAGAATCAGATCTCAAAAGAAGAGATGTTACCAAACCCTTAATAGTCTTCAGAAACTGCTAGGAGAAATTTCTCAACTACAGACAATAATTGGTATGAAAGGACATGATTTAAATCATTTAAAAATGGCCCTTAAAGGGGACAAGGACTTAAACAAGGAAAAAGAATTACAATGGGCAGAAAGCAGAATACTGGATATACATGTAGATCATGTAGACCCTAATTTAGACTGTATTCTGGTCATCTTACTATCCAGAGAATACCCTCTGCAATTCTGATGCAGAGAATTGGAATAATATAATATATTATTTATTAATATATTATATATTATATATAATTATAATATAATAACATTGGAATAATATAATAATATTGGAATATATATGATATATATTCCAATATAATAATATTGGAATACAATAATATTGCAATAATATAATTCCAATATTATATTGGAATGGATATTTATGCCACATAAACAGAATAAAAAGCTAAAGACATATATAGAAAAGATTTCTGATTTGATTCTAAAGGGCAAATTAAGACTCCATCAACTGACTGGGAAAGATCCAGCAGAAATTATAGTACCTTTAGCTAATGAGGACATTTCCGCCTTATGGAAGGACAATGAATATTGACATATAGCACTTACTGACTTTTTGGGCAAAATTAGCAACAATTATCCCAAAACTGACAGAATTAAATTCATAAAAAAGACAATCTGGATCTTCCACGTATTATAAGACAAACTCTTATTTCTGGAGGTCTTACCTTCTACAATGATGCCAACAAATCATGTAAGGCAAGATATAAAGCAGGAAAGGTAAGTAAAGTAGTTCAAAGTCTGTATACCTCTGTACAGAAGGCAGAATTATATGCAATTCTTATGGCACTCATGGATTTTACAGAGCCTCTCAATATAGTTACAGATTCTCAATATGCAGAGAGAGTCCTGTTATGCATTGAGACTGAAGAATTTGTTCCTGATAATACAGAATTAACTTCACTGTTTATACAATTACAGGACACAATCAGGAACAGAATTAATCCTATGTATATAACACATATCAGATCCAATATGGGTCTTCCAGGCCCATATTTATTAATAGGAAGTGTGCTAGAAGCCTCAGAATTTCATCAGAAACTGTGACCGCCAGGAAGACAGGACGAATTCTGCCAGCGTCCTCCTAAGATGAGTCTTTGATTATGGTTGATAATAAAGACTGAGCTAGCAGATGAGAAATCCTAGTCATTGGCCAAACAGTATTTGAAACTAATAAAATCTCTGTGTGTTATTTGGGGCCCTTCACTTGGCATAAAGATTTATCATTACAAGAAACACCATGTGAATAGCAAAGGTTTGAAAAAATGATGTCTCCATCACTTGGCAACAAGCCAAGAAGATAGTGAGAAACTGTCCTACCTGTTCCTTTTGTAATCAAGCTCCATTGCCAGCAGGCAGTAACCCTAAGGGCATTTGGAGGAATGAGGTTTGGCAGATAGATGTCTTTCACTTTGCATAATTTGGAAATTTAAACTATGTGCATCATACTATTGACACATTTTCAGGGTTTCAACGGGCTACTGCTCTCAGCTCTGAAAAGGCTGATTCTGTTATTACACACCTGCTAGAGGTGATGGCTGTTATGGGTATACCTGCCCAAATAAACACTGACAATGCTCCAGCATATGTCTCCAGCAAATTGGAACAGTTTTTCAAATATTATAACATAAAGCATATGACTGGTATACCACACAATACTACAGGATAAGCAGTGGTAGAGAGATACAATAGAACACTGAAAGATATGCTCTATAAACAGGCTTGGGGGTATGAAAACTCCCAAACATAGGCTACATAATGTGTTATTAACACTAAACTTTCTTAATGCTAATGATAAAGGACAAACAGCTGCAGAAAGACAATAGACTACAGAAAAAACTGCTGAACTGAATCAGCCAGTATACTTCAAAGATGTATTGATCTCTGTATGGGAACCAGGACATGTGTTACGCTGGGAAAGGGGTTTCACATTTGTTTCCACAGGAGAAGTAAAATTTTGGATACCATCAAAGTTGATCAAGATTCGAGTTGAAAAGGAAAAACCTCTGGATGAGGAAAAATGACAGGTATTCTACTAAGGTACATCTCATAAACTGGATAGAAACCTCACAAAAGAAAGGGAAGTGTTTTGTTTTTATCTTCACAGGAAAACTCATCTCCAGAAGTCAAAGGACACTACATGGGTGGAAGAGAAGCTATAACCATTGGACAAAAGAAAATTGCCATATGATAAATTCCATAGATGCATCTACATCTATTTCTCTTTACTGCCTAGTCCCAATTCAATTAAATCGAAGCTGGCTTTAGAGTCGGATTTGGGTTTCCTCCTCTAAATCCAAGCACGTTGTTAAAATAAACTGCAGAGTTTCTGAATCATACCAAGAAGCTAATTGATGTAATACAGAATAAGAAAAAATAGGGACTGTCATTTGTTTTCTCTTGGCTCTTTCTCCAAAGGTATACACTCTCTCATAATTGTTATTCTCCCATGGTTGCCTTTCCCAGTATGCATACATATACAAGCAAACATTTTTCTGCTAATATTTACATTTGAGTCCCACACAGTCAATGAAGACCTGCCTGAAAGCAACCCCTGTACATTCTAGAAAGAAAATGGGCTACACCTCCTGGAGTACACTGGATCCAACTTGCTTTGTTTCAACTGACACTCCAGGAGAGCTTTGAGTGCTGACTTCAATCAATACAAGAACTTCAATCCAGTTAAGGACTTCAACCTAGATCTTCAATCAAGCAAATCCCATCAAACATAGACTGGATACAATCCATTCAAGACTTTCACTATACTAACATTTTCTTCCTACATGACCCCACGAGGCTATCGTCATCCCATTTCAACAGAAAGTAACTTGCAGAATACTACATCCCCTTCCCCCTTTGTTGTCACTAAGAATAATGTACACCTAGTTAAGGCTACTTTCCTATTGTTTAGGGTTGGGATTGGAAGGAGGTGTTCAGGCTTGGACACCTCTTTCAGATGATTTTAGGGTTTAGTTAAAATAGACATAGTTAGGATGTGACATAAGCAAATTATTCTGTCTTCTTGTATTTCACCCTTATGATTGCTAGTTATGGGTACTTTACACTGTTATGTTATAATCCTCTTAAGACTAAAAGGGGAATTAATTGTAGGGGACACCCTAACCACGCCTGCTCGGGGCTGGTTACAGGTGTGCCTGGCCAATCCCACTAGGGCGTGGTCAGGGTGACATGAGGGAGCGGCATGCACGTGGGAGCCCTTTCTTCTTCAGCTTGCTCTACTTACCTTATTCCCTGCCAGCTGGCTAGGCTGTTCTGAGTAAGTAGGGCACTCCTAAATAAATATCCTTGTATCTATACCTGACACCATATTAGTATTTCACTTTATGGCGGTTTCTTAGGAAAATGGGAATAAGTCTACCTCAAGATCCAGCAATTCCTCTCTTGGGCATATACCCAAAGAATGCACATTCACACAACAAGGACATACGTTCAACTATGTTCATAGCAGTGTTGTTTGCAATAGCCAGAACCTGGAAGCAACCTAGATGCCCCTCAACTAAAGAATGGATAGAGGAAATGTGGTACATTTACACAATGGAGTACTACTCATCTGAAAAAAAAAACAACAACGGAATCTTGAAATTCGCAGGCAAATGGATGGAACTAGAAGAAACCATCCTGAGCGAGGTAACCCAGTCACAAAAAGACAACATGGCATGTACTCACTCATATATGAATTTTAGACATAGAGCAAAGAATTACCAGCCTACAATCCTCATCACCAAAGGAACTAGGAAACAAGAAGGACTCTAAGAGAAGAATATATGGACCCTGGAGAAGGGGAAGGGGCAGGATTTCCTGAGCTAATTTGGAGCATGAGGGGGTAGGGGAGAGGAGGAAATAGAGGAGCAGAAAGGTTGAGTTTGGGGTAGAATAGAGGAGAGCAGGATAGAGATACAAAAACAGAGGGAGCCATTATAGGTTTGAGGAGAGATCTGGCACTAGGGAGATTTCCAGAGATCCACAAGGATGACACCAACTGACAATCTAGGCAATGGTGGAGAGGCTACCCTAAATGCCCTTCCCCTATAATGAGACTGATGACTGCCTTATATGCCATCCTAGAGCCCTCATCCAGTGGCTGGTGGAAGCAGAGGCAGACACCCACAGCTAAACAGTGATATGAACTCTGGAACTCAGTTGCAGAGAGAGAGGAGTAAAGAGCAAAGAAGTTGGGACCAGGCCAGTGAAACACACAGAAACAGCTGACCTGAACAAGGGGGAGCACATGGCCTGCAGACTGATGTCTAGGAGGCCAGCATGGGACTGACCAAGACCCCTGAATGTGGATGTCAATGAGGAGGCCTTGGAATTCTATGGGGCCCCTGGTAGTTGATCAGTATTTACCCCTGGCATATGAAGGGACTTTGGGAGCCCATCCCACATGGAGGGATGCTCTCTCAGCCTGGACACATGGGGGAGGGCCTAGGCCCTGCCCATGATGATATTACAGACTTTGGGGAACCCCATGGAAGGCCTTACCCTACCTTGGGAGCAGAGAGGAGATGAGGTGGGGGACTTGTGGGGAGTTGGGGGGTAGGGGAAGGAGAGGGAGAAGGGATTGACATGTGAAGCAGCCTTATTTCTAATTTGAACTAATAAAAAATAATCTCTTAGGAAAAAAGACTTCAAAATAAATCCAGCCACACTGAACCTCTTAGAAGAGAAAGTGGGAGGGACCCTTGAAACACTGGCCCAAGAGACCACTTCCTGAACATAACACCAATAGCACAGACACTGAGACTGACAATTAATAAATGGGAGCTCCTGAAACTGAGAAGCTTCTGTAAGACAAATGACACGGTCAACAAGACAAAACAGCAGCCCACAGAATAGGAAAATATATTCGCCAACCCCACATCAGACAGAGGGCTGATCTTCAAACTGTACGAAGAACTCAAGAAGCTAGTCACCAAAACACCAAATAACCCAATTTAAAAATGGGGTACAAATCTAAATAGAGAATTATCAACAGAGGAATCTCAATTGGCCAAAGGGCTCTTAAATTTTTCAACATCCTTAGCCATCAGAAAATGCAAATAAAAAAATTTTCTGAAATACCATCTTACACATGTCAGAATGGCTAAAATCAAAAACACCAATGACAGCTTATGCTGGAGAGGATGTAGACAAAGGGGAACATTTCTCCATTGCAAACTTGTACAGCCACGTTTGAAATCACTATTGTAGTTTCCCAAGAAAATGGGAATGGATCTATCTCAAGACCCAAAAATTCCACTCTTAGGCACATACCTGTAACAATAAGTCTTTCTGCCAAGCTGCCTAAGTTCTGCCCGCTGCGATGTTAAGGTTCCAAGTAACACACAGAGACTTATATTAGCTCAATCTTAATTATCATAAATCTGTATATTTTATAAGATTATCTCATGGAGGATGCCTTCCACTGGCATTCTCATCCTGGGATCACATGGTGGCTAAGAGCAGAGAGCAGGAGGAAGAGCGAAAAGGGAAAGGGGACAACTTCCTGTTTGTCCTTGCTTAAATATGAGTCTCCCTGTTATGTCACTTCCTGCCTGGATCACCACTTCTTTACTACATTTCCCAGAATCCTCCTTGACTCCTAGTCCCTCCTAACTTGCTGCCTCATTGGCCAAACAGTACGTTATTTATCATCCAATAAGACAAACACATACACAGAAGCACTTCCCCCATCACATACCCAAAGGACATCATACAAGGACATCTGTTCAACCATGTTTATAGCAGCATTATTTGTAATAGCCAGAACCTGGAAGCAACCTAGATGCCCCTCGACCAAAGAATGGATAAAGAAAATATAGTACATCTACACAATCCACAAACCCCAGAGAATCTAGTAAACAAGGAGGACCCTAAGAGAGACACACATGGATTCCCCCAAAAGGGTGAAAGTGACAAGATCTCCTGAGTAAATTGAGAGCATGGGAGCAAGGAAGAGGGGAGGGAGGAGGAAGAGGAGTCGAGAAGGGAGGGGGAGGAGAACACACAAGGATCAGAAAGGTCAAGTTGGGGAAAGGACAGAGAAGGAGAACAAGGAAAGAGATACCTTGATAGAGAGAGCCATTATGGGCTTAAAGAGAAACCTGGCACTAGGAAAATTTCCAGGAATCCACAAGGATGACCCCAACTGGGAAGCTAAGCAATAGTGGAGAGGCTACCTTAACTGCTCTTCGCCTATAATGAGATTGATGACTACTTTAAATGCCATCCTAGAACCTTCATAATAACTGGTGGAAGCAATGAGCAGCTAAGCACTGAGCCCAACTCCTGCAATCCAGTTGTAGAGAGGGAGGGGTGATGAGCAAAGGGGTCAAGACCATGCTGGGGAAACCCACAGAAACAGCTGACCTGAGCAAATGGGAACTCAGGGACTCCAGACTGACAGCTGGGGAACCTGCATGAGATGGAACCAGTCTCCTTAATGTGGGTATTAGTTGGGGTGGGGGAACTTGGGCAGTCTATGGGGACACTGGCAATGGAACCAGTATTTATCACTAGTGCATGAATGGCTTTTGGAGCCCATTCCATATGGAGAGATACTCTCGGCCTAGATACATGGGGTTGGGCCTTGGTCCTGCCCTAAATGATGTGACAGATCCCCCACAGGAGGTCTCACCCTCCCGAGGAGTAGATGGGTGTGGGATGGGAAATTGTTGAGGGTCATGGGATGATGAGAGGGAGAGGGAACTGGGATTGGTATGTAAAGTAAGATTGTTTTTAATTTAAATAAAAATTTAATTTAAAAAAAAGGACAGTCTTGAAGTTTGACAAACAAGTCCTTGCAGTAATATATTGTTGCCACTAGGTGTCACAGTCTCCCTGGCCAGGAAGGCTTTTCAACTCTTGATGACATTCCCAAGAGGAAACTTCTGGTTATTGAAAGCAAGCACTCTTGTACAATTGTAACAAGTTCTTATACCAAATTTATGCTAATCCGTCTTGATGTGGTGGTCCAGGCCTGTAATCCAGCACTTGGGATGTGAAGTGACAAAGACCAGGCATTCCTGGTCATCCCTCAGCTACTTATAAGTTTGACAAGGCCAGCCTAAGCTTTGTGACCCTGTCTCAATAACAGTAATAATACAAATAATTTAGTTTGGAAAAAGAGATAAAAAGTTCTTCGAAGCCTTTTTAGGTTCTGACTTTTTCAGGTATTTCCCCTTTATCAGCTAAAAAATGGTCCAACTGGTTTTAAGGCACTTGCCCCCAAGCTAGAGAACCTGAGTTTGAGCCCCTAGACTTACATGGTAGAGAGAGAGAGAGCAAGTTCCTCCAAATTGTCTTCTGACATCCACATGTATGCCAAGGCAGGTGCACACACACACACACACACACACACACACACACACACACACACACACTCACGAGTTTCAAAAGCAATGTATTCACTCTCCCGCACATTCTTTTATAGATTTATTCCTAAATAATGGGCTAGTACAGCATGACAGACTGAGGACATAGCCTCTCATTTTTTAACATTTATTTTATTCTTATTATTTATGGTGTGTGTGTGTGTGTGTGTGTGTGTGTGTGTGTGTGTGTGTGTCTGAGGAGGCCAGAAAAGGACATTGGATGCCCTGGAATTGGAGTTTTAGAACTAGTGGACATTTTCTCCCAACTTCTACCTGAACTCACTATTAGTAGTTTGTAGAAGCTTGTCCCATGACCTGGTTGTTTTTGTAGATTAATTCTATATCAGCTCAATACACTCTATTTTACAGAGCTGGTGGTTTCTAGAATGAGTTTCACACATCTCCAGGCTTCTACTTCTCCAGACCTCAAGGTGAAAAGAAGATGAAATGGTACCCTGCACAGGGCATATTCAGAGCAGTGCTTGCATAGAGAAAACACCAGTGGAGGGCACAGCTCTTCCTGGGCTCAATAGACTCTGCCTCTCTCCTGCACCACACTTCTCTTTTACAGCCTGCAGCCAGAACAATGTTGTTTTTTCTCTTGGACACAAGGTCCAGCTGTGTAGACAAGGATGACACAGAGATCTTCCTTCCTCTGCCTCCCATGTGCTGAGATTAAAGGCCTGGGTCACCATACTCAGTCCCACAGAACAGCACTTTTTAGCTCAGTTCTCATTATGGTCCTGTTCTATTTTGACAAAACCCAAATCCTCCTTAACTCAAATTCAGATTTCTTCAATTAACTGTAATGCACTTTCCCGGTTTTGTGACCTTTCTCACTTCCTGGCCTCACTGGCTGCCCTGATCTCCTAGAAATACCCCTTCCTCGGCAATATGGGGAATTTTGGAGCTGATGATTGAGTGATTCCTTAGCTTTGGACCAATACTGCAAAGATGAGTAAATAGTCTTCCACATTTTCCAGCCCTACAGGCACAGCCTTAGAACCCCAGATGAGGAGGATCAGAAGCTCAAGATCTGCCTGGGATGCAGAGGAATGAACCCAAGTCACAAATCTGTCTTATAGTCGTTGCTTTCAACTTCAGGCCAAACACCTTCAAACCTGTAATCCTAGCATTTAGGAGAGAGGCAGGCAGCTCAAGAGCTCAAAGTCATCCTTGGCTACATAGTAGGTTTGTAAACAGCTTGAGACACAGGAGAGCCTAACTCAAAACCAAAATAACAATAACAAAAAGAAACCAAAACACTGGACCCTAAATCTGACATCTGTATCACCCTACTCCCCAGGCTCAAGAAACATCACAAAACAGAGGGCAAACAGGATTTAAGAGCTGGAGAATCAGGAAGAATGCTGCGGGGGGGGGGATGTCTTCTGGATGTGACATGACTATTGCATTCATGGCCACAGCAGTTAGTGTTATCTGAACAAGGTCAAGCCACAAAACATTCCAGAATGGGGAGAGAGGCTCAGGAGCACTCACTCCAAGCTAGGGAGCCATTGGCAGTTATCTGATAGTTGCTGAGCAAGAGTCAATTTTCTCTGGTGGTATGGCCCCTGGGAAGTGTCACTTGCTCCAGTGGATGACACCATACCTATCCGCATATGGGCAGAACTAATGGATTCAGTGAGTTATTTTTTAAAGACAGGAAGGTAGGAGAGGAACATGTTGGCATGGAGGGAGAAGAGGGGGAAAGGGACCAAAATAACTAAGGTCCATTGTATACATGTATGATACTGCCAAAAATAAATAAACATACAGTAAAACAACAATAAAGAATTCCTTACAATATAGACTAAAAATATAATACATCACACAAGAGATTTAGCCACAATACAAGGGGGGGTGACCACAGGGGGAAATGTCACCATAAAAGTCAAAAAGAAGCAAAAGTCACAACTAAAACTTTATTTATTTGCTTATTTTGAGACAGGGTGTTAGATTTCTGAGCACAACATAGACAGACAAAAGGCAGGAGAGAGACCAGAGTCTTCCCTCAACAGCTAAGACTGTGTTTGTTAATGCACTCACCAAGGGAAGGACGCCAACTTTCCCATGAGGGAGAGGAGTTGTATTGGGGATAGGGAACTTTTTTTTCAACAGAGAGTTTCTCTGTATAACCTGGCTCTCCCAGAACTCACTTTGTAGACCTGGCTGTCCTGGAACTCACTCTGTATACCTTGTCATCCTAGAACTCACTGTTGAAGGCCTGTCTGTCCTTGAACCTGCTGTGTAGACCTGGCTGTCTTGGAACTCACTGTGTAGACCTGGCTATCCTGGAACTCACTGTGTAGACCTAGCTATCCTGGAACTCACTGTATAGACCTGGGTATCCCAGAATTCAGAGATCTGCCTACCTCTGCCTCCTGAATGCTTGTGTGAACCAACACCACCTGGCAGCTTTGACCTTTTGTAGAGGCAATAAGGGGACAGAACAAAAAGGAATCTGATGCAGCTTCAGGGGACTTCTTGTGGGTTTGCAATCTCTGTCTTGGTATTGTCTGCTCAAGCAAGACAGATTATCATGGGAGAGTATCCCTCTACCCTTTGCTGCTAAGTGATAAGGTTGAACTAGGTCAGCTGTAATCCCAAGGAATCCTGTTTTACAGATGAGACACTCTACCATTCTAAACCCTGAAAACAAAAAAGTGAACAAGGGTGACTGGAACCAGCAGGAATAAGGGCACCAAACAATGAGGTGTCAAGTGGGAGGACTGGGGATGAGAAATAAAGAACACAAAAGTAATAACTGGGATCAGGCAGTCTTACGTAAGCTGATGACTTATACCAAGCAAGTTTGATAAGAATACAGCAGCTCATATACGATTTGCCGAGGAAAAATGGGCAATGAGAGCATGGAGCTTAGTCTGACAATGTTGGTAAAGAGAACACAGCTGCCTAAGGACTGCTAACCAGAGCCCAGGGGGAAGAGTGGGGTCCCAGTAACCACCACCCTGACTCCTGTGTGGCACTACCTTTAGTGTCAGATTATCCATGCCAATTCTGTTGTGGCCAAGGACACAGAACTAAAGTTCCCTTTGTCCTTTCATTGGGACCTCTAAGAATGTCTTAGGTTGGTCTAGCTCTCCACAAAACAGGACATCAAGTCTTACTTAACTGCTTCTAGCTGAGGAGGGTCATTGCCAGAATGGGTTACTTCAGGGTCCTTTGACCTAGAAGAATGAGAGTTTTGTCTTGATGAGCTATGATGGCTAATGAGAGAAGTCAGAGTGGGGGAGCAGAAGTCCATCCATAGGAGGAGTCTTGTAGGTAATGGTTTTGTCTGGCCTCTGTGTCTGGGCCCCGTCTCAATCCAATTAGGATTTGTTGGTGTAGAAGCAGCATTGCTGGTGGAGGAGGCACAAATCCCATCGTTAACAGAAGTCAGATCTAGTATATTGAATTTTGGGGTACTGCATCAGCCAAAGAATCAACTTGTTCTTAAAGGATGTTAAGCTAATCTAAAATTTAGTTTTAAATCCTGAAAAAATGTCTAGAGTGGCAAGAAAAGGGATGGGTTAGGCAGGCCATTAATCCCTTTTAGAGGTCACCCTAACTGTTTTCAAGGAGTTGGGGTGTCAATCTCTCTTACCTGATTCAAACTGACAGAAAGGGTGAGGTAGAAATGGCAGCAGGTAGATTGCCCAAAAGAAGGGTTTGGACCCTTGACCCTCCTGCCTCAGGAGTTCTAATATTGCAGGTGTGTTTCACTGTGTCCAAAATTTTCAATCATATTTTAAGACAGTGTCTAGCTCTGTAACCCTGAGTAGCCTGACACTCTGTCTGTAGCTTCAGACTTGTGATGATCTTCCTGCTTTTACACACACACACACACACACACACACACACACACACACACACACACATGCTAGGATTACAGGCATGCATCACCACCACGCAGTGTGGTTCATAGCAAAATTGAATGGAAAGTATTCTACCTTTCTGTGCCACTGGGAGATCAAGTTCTGAGGAAACTGTATCAGTGTTAAATATCCCACAGAAGGGTTGACATTGACTGCCAGTGACTGGGGAGAAAGTGACTGTTGTGGGTCCAAAGCCAAAATTATCTGGGGCTACATTTCACTTCTTCTCCTGGCCTTGAACTTACTATATGGGTAAGGATGAACCTGGAATCTTAATGGTTCTATCTTTACTTCTAAAGTTTTGGGGTTACAGGCATGTGTCTGGTTTATGTGGTATTGGGGCTCAAACTCATGGTGAACTCAGGGCCTTTGGCATGCTGGATAATCATTCTACCATTGAGTTATTGGCCTAGCCCTCATTATCCCTTTTTGATAGAAATTTACTATCAACCTTTCTTTCTCATCTAACATTTTCTGACCTTCAGATAAATCTCATTATTGCAGATCTCAGGATCTGAAGGCGGGATGAAAGAGTAGTCCAGAACCCCCATCACAATCAAGAAACTCTTGAAATGTATTGTTAAATTGTGCATATCTCTAGCCTCCATCAATCCTAAGCTAAGAATGTCAGAATGATAACCTTAGTCCATGGCAGTGGTCCTCAACCTTCCTAATGCTGTGACCCTTTAATACAATTCCTCATGCTGTGCTGAGCCCAGTGACAAAATTATTTTCATAGCTACTTCAGAACCTAAATTTTGCTACGGTTATGAATTGTAATGCAAATGTCTGTCTTTGTATAGTCCCAGGCTACCCCTGTAAAAGGGACTTTTTAACCCCCCCCAAGGAGTCAAGACCCACACAGCTTACAAACTTCTGGTCTATGGTCATACCAGCCTGAATTGGCTAGATCTTATCAGAATGGTCACCTTAAAAGACTGGGCAGGAGAGGGATTGTGGAGATGGAAGACTGAGTCTGTAACATGCTTGCTTTGCAAGCATGAGGACATGAGTTCAATCCCCAGAACCCACATCAAAATGTCAACAGTGCATGTGTCTGTCACCCCAGTGCTGAAGAGGTGGGGATAGGACACTGGGAGCTGCTGGTCAGACAGACTAGCATAATTGATGAGTTTCAGCCCAGTGAGATAAAAACTCAAAGGAGGTAGATGGCACTACTAAAGATGAAAGCCAAGGTTGTCCTTTAGCCTATAGAAACACGCATGTGTAACTACATACATGAACACACATAGGTGCATACACAGACACATTAATAAATAAAACTTTTGGGTTAGTAATATAGTGTAGCAGAGTTATAACAGAGGGATCATATTTCCTGGCCTATGGAAAGTCCCGGGTTTGAGCCCCAGAGCTTCTAAAACTTTGCTGGATGAAGTGGCATATGACTGCAACCCCAGCGTATGGAGACAGAGATGGAAGGACCACTACAAATTTGTAGCCACCCTGATCTTCATAGTGGGTTTCAGGAAAGCCTGAACTATAAGGAGACATGCATTTTAATTTATATTTAATTTTTTTTATTTTGCTTATGTGTATATGTGTTTATGCAGGATGGAGGCTGGGAGAGGGATGGATATGAGTGTAGGTTTCCACAGAGTCCAGAACAAAGCATTGGATCTCATAGAGTTGGAGCAGTGTGTGGTTTTAAGCTGACTGACAGGGTGCTAGAGTCCAAATTTGGATTCTTTATGAGAACAACATGTACCCTTTACTGTTAAGACATCTCTCCAGCCCCTGAGACAAGTCTTAAACAAAGAAACAGCACCAGACAGTCTTACCTTGCAGTATCTCTAGCTGACACCCCCACCTATGTATATTGTCAACACAGTTATTCATTGCTTTCTTTTCTGTGACCATAAAAGTTCACACAATCTCTCCATATTGGGACATGTCATTTTGATGTTTGAGTCTGTGATCTTAGGCCATTGACACTCATATTTGATTGAGAAGAAACTTTTTCTTTTGAAACAAAGATTCCCTATAAAGCCTAGGCTGCCACTGAATTTGCAATCCTGTTGTCCTGAGTCCTGAGTTTACAAGAATGTGCCACCATGCTTGATTTAGAATAAGCTATCTTATTTCCTTGGAGTTGAGTTGGAACCTTATGTGGACACTCTCCACCCAGCCACCCCCAGTACTTGTACCCTGAATCACTGTGGCACATTTATTACCAACAATGAAGCTGCATTGAAGGCTCATGCATGACAATGGACCTGATAATTAACACGCAGCATCCATACTTTACCTGCTGATTCACT
The DNA here is from genome assembly GCF_003668045.3 of Cricetulus griseus. NCBI lineage: Eukaryota > Metazoa > Chordata > Mammalia > Rodentia > Cricetidae > Cricetulus > Cricetulus griseus. Next base: position 111,876 of record NW_023277108.1, read on the forward strand.
GTTGGTGTACATTCTGTAGGTTCTGACTTGTGCAATGGAATGTATCTGCCACTCTAGTTGCATAAAGAGGAAATGATAATGCAAGTGCACACTGGAGCTTTTAGACTGTTTTCTTTCCCTTACTAGTAGCCACTTGAGGTTCTTCAATGCCTCTTCAGGGAGTGGGGTGGATGTTTTTGCTGTTGTCATGTGTTCAGTGTTGGGTATTGAACAGACAGCCTTGCAGGTGTAAATGAGTGCTCTTCCACTGGCAATATGCCCTCCTTATTGTGAGGTTTGGAGATAGGGCTTCACTCAGGCTCCCAACTCCTGGAGTCACAAGCCTGAACCACCACACAAGGCACACTCTCCCTGCCTTTAAACAAACGTATTATATTTGTTCACTGACAATTTCATACATGTGTATAATGTATTCTGGTTACTCTCACCACCAGCCCCTTCTATTTCCCACCTACTCCTGCCAATCCTACCCTTCCTTAGTGGTCTTTTGCTCATTTTGTTTCATTTTGCTTGTTTGTTGGTTGGTTTGCTTTGGTTTGTTTTCTGGGACAGGATCTCTCTACAGAGCTCTGTCTGTCCTGGAAGTCTCTATGTAGACCAGGCTGGCCTCAAACTCACACATCATCTGCCTCTACCTCCCCAGTGCTGGGGTCAAAAATATCACTGCACCCAGCTCTCCTCATTTTGTTGGGTAATGCACGACTTTAACCAGGGTCTCACTTTGGTGTTTTGCTTTCATTCCCTCTGGATCTTTGGAAGGGGATCTCCTGCAGCCCAAGCCAGCCTGATGCTCCTGCCTCCATCTCCCATCTGCTGATGCAAGACGATGCCACATGTGACTAGCCAGGGGAGGTTCTTTAGTTGATTCTCTTTTTCACTCTTAAATTTACTAACTAAAATTTCATAGAGATGCATCCATACATACTCTCCTGAGGCCCTTCTGTGCAGTGATTTGCTCTTAAACAGAAGTTGTCACATCTGGCAGAGATGATATGTTTCCAAAACTTCCTCTGAATTTTAGAGCAAACAATATGGCTTATTCATTTGTGTACTTATTCATTCATGATTGTACGTGTGCAAAAGTGTATGTGAGACCAGATTTATGCAGTCCAGCTTGGCCTCAAACTTGCTATGTAGCTGAGTCTGACCTCCATCCCCCAAGTGAATTTGATTATAAAGGCTATTTATATCTTAAATTAAGATATGCAGTTTACTTCATAAACAAAACAAAAAGGCTGCCATGCTGAATTTTGACAAAAAAATTTTCTAGTTGTTATCATTTTTAAAGATCTTTTTGTCTCTCTCTCTCTCTCTCTCTCTCTCTCTCTCTCTCTCTCTCCCTCTGTGTGTGTGTGTGTGTGTGTGTGTGTGTGTGTCTCTGTGTGTGTTTCTCTCTGTGTGTGTCTGTGTCTATATGTGGCTGTGTCTCTGTGTGGCTTTGCAGGCCGGATGAGGACATGAGAAACACTGAAGCTGAAATTAAAGGCTGTTGTGAACCCCCTGATGTGGATGGTGGGAACTGATTTGGGGTGCTCGGTAAAGGCAGCAGGTATTCTGAGCTGCTGACAGTCCTATCTCTTTACTTATTCACCTTCTGGATCTGAGGTCAGTCCTCCCTCGTCATCTTTCTCCAAGACTAGAATCACACACACTCCATGGTTTACTTTTCATGTTCTCCAGACAATGCAATGTACAACATTCACTGCAATGAAATGCTATGCTGCTACTTTCTCAGACCTATTTACAAGCCTAGGTAGGCTCTTGCCTGACTTAAGAGGCAAGAAAGAAGGGATGTTTGGTACTGCAGAGAAGGAAAGAAACACTGGGTAAAGTCAACGGTGGAACGATCAGGCTATTACTAGTGTTTACAATCAAGTTCACACTTGGGATATTGCAAGAGTACCTCTCCTGCATATGTAAGATCCTTTGTTCAAGTTAACAATCTTGATAAAATTGATTGTATTTTAAAAGATTTTGTGTTTTCCACTCATAAAGGAAAATGTTTTATTTTGGCTTAACAATTTTAATCTTATCAGTCCCTGAAGGAGATAAGCAAAGAAGAAAGGAATGGAGTCTCACAAAGCTGTCCAAAGGCAGGCCCTGAAAACCTGGATACCTCCTGTTAGGCCTCAATTTGATTTTTTTGAGATAGGGTCTCACTGTATAGCCTGTGCTAGACTAGAACTCATTCTGTTGGCCAGGCTGACCTTGAGCTCACAGAGAACCTCCTGCTTCTGCCTCTAGACTGCTGGTATTGAAGGCTTGTATCAGTGTAACTACACCTGGCAGCATCTCAGGTCTTAATGTTGAGAGTTGTCACCAGTTTCCAGGAGCTTCTCAGTAGCCAAGCCTTTGTACATAGCCCTTAGTCCTCAGCATCTCTAGGCTGTAGCTGGGCCTTTGACTCCCTATTCATCTCTTTTTAATAGATATTTGGACACTGGATTTTCTATGTGTTTGGTATCCACAGACCATGCTACTGCTAGGGTCATGCTGATCTGAGTGGCCTGTGCTGCCACCTGGGGTCCTTGTGGCATGAGGGCCTAGATCACATCTGGGTGTGTGAACCTTCAGAAGCCAGGATCTGAGTTGGTGTCTGTGGCTCCTGTTATCACTGAGGTCTAGTCAGCCATTGGGGCCATGGTGGCATCCAAGCCTGAGCTGCTAAGAGCCATGTCTGGGTCCTGCTGCAGCTGGGGTCTGTGTTGATGTCCATGGCCTCTGAGCCAATGAGCATAGGATATGACCTCTCACCCCTGCCCTCTCCCGATTAACTCCTACTTACCTGATGGGTCAGCCATGAGTCTCTTCCTGTGGTAAACTTTTCCTCACCCACCAAAACTTGCTCAAGTATACCTCTTATGCACTATGGGAAAAATTTGTATTCAGCAGGGGGAGGACATGGGGTGCTGAGGGTACACATCTTGAATTCCAGCACCAGGGAGGCAGAGATAGGTGGATTTTTGAGTTCCCACCCTGGATGATCTACATACTAAGATCCAGGCCATGTGGCACCCTGTTTCAAACCAAAACCCCCAAAACAACAAAATGTATTTATCTTTATTTCTTTATTATTGAGTGATAATTTTTTTTCTGGCCTGTGTTCCACAAAACACTTCATCTTGGCACTGAGTCTTCCCAAGCTATTCATATCCTGGCTAATGTGTGGCAGTGGGCATCAAGGACTATTTATGAATGAATAAAGCCAGCGTCATTGGTGTGGGATGATATGAGAAAAGGGATTGAAAACCAAAGTGAGGAATTTTACACTTCATTTTCTAGAGTTCTGGACATTTCTTTCTGGATTGTGAGATCAGTTTCATTGTTTTTGGTGATTTCTTGGCAAAATAGAATTGTAGAAGGAATAAAAATACAAATAGCAGATTGCATCATAAGTAACAAGGGCAAGTTTGCTTATTTAAGGTTTTATTTTTAAAGACTCACACACTAGTCCAGGCTGACCTCAAACTAATTAAGTAGCCCAGGGAGGCCTCTAACCCATGGCAATTCTGCTCCATTTCTCCCAAGTGTGGGCTTACAGATGTGAACTATACCAGTCAAATGGAATGTTTAATACAAATATCTCAGCCAATAAATAAACATTGCTAAGAATACTGATTAGTGCTGTGTGAATCCTAAAACATCCTTTATGAGTTTATGATATTGTTAAACATATAAGACTAATAATATCAACAATAATTAATAGCAACAAAATTAAGATGTAGATGCTTGGGCCTGGAGAGACGCTTTTAATAGTATTTACTGCTATTGCAAAGCATCTGTCTTCTACTCCCAGCACTTATGTGGTAGCACACAACCATTTACAACATCAGCTCCAGGGGACAGGTACCTTCTGCTGACCTCCAGAGGCACCAGCACAATATGGTGCATGCACATATATGCAAGCAAACATTCATGCATATTTTAAAAAGCTGTAGCTGCTTTAAGTGGATTTTATCATAGACAATTAGCTTTTAATTTCAAAGCATAAAATGCATCATAAATCCTATCTTTGTATTGTTTCTTGGCCATACCTTCATTCACTATTACTTCTCCCTTCCTATCTTGGCCTAGACAACTATTATAAACAAAACCAGTGCTTGAAATTGCTTGAGTGAGGCTCTGTTCTGGAACTAAGCTATGACACATCCTCATACCACACAAGCTAAGCATTTCTTAACCATAGTAAATAAGGAACATTGCATAATTCTTACTGAGGAGTAAGGGTTTTGCAAGAGAAGACTGATCATCACATGAAGAAATGAAAATAGCCTTTCTTCTCATTTGCAATGCTTATTAAGGTATGTGGATGATAGATCATTGGATTATTTATTCATATTTGTCTTATTCTGTAAATGGACATAGGGCAGATGAGTTAAATCCAGATAACACATCAGCAGTGAGCTATGTGGTATGGTTTCCCTACCCAGAAATGTGGAATGCAATATCATACACTACCTTGAGAGCATAGGAGAGGGAGCATGAGTGTTGATGCAGCTTGATGCAGACGCTGCTTAACTGGCTGCTGTGGCTGACTTCTCTGTGGGCTACCCTACCCCATTCACTATAGCACTTAGTATCCAGACCACTCCCTGTGGAAGTAGACTGATTCTTCTGTTTATGCAGCTTCTGAGCTCACCTTTAAAATACCATTACTTGTCTTCATATACATGAATTTACAAAGACTACAGATTCTCCATTGCCTTAATTATAGAATTCTAGATTCAAGCCCCTATTATCAGACATCAGGCAGGTTTCCATTTATAAAAATTAAAAGTAACTTAAGTATGGTGGCAGGAAGATGAAAAGTTCAAAGTCATCTTCTGCTACTTAGTGGATTTGATCCTGGGCTACATGAGACATTGTCACAAAGCAAATAAAAATCTTGTAGTCCTGCTACTACCATGCCTAGCCAAAAAATCTTGTCCAAATGTAAAAGGACCAAGAAGAACTTGATTTAGTCCAGGAACTGTTACAATAAATCTTTCCGCCAAAAGCCGCCGAGCCCCACCGCCACATGTGCACTTTACGCCAGCCACCCGCCCGGGTTAGGGCCCAAATTAATACACAGAGAGAGTTGTATTAGGTTCAAAAGCTGCTTGGCCAATGACTAGGATTTCTAGTCTTCTAGCTCAGTCTTAATTATAACAAATCTATATATTTTATAAGACTTATATTATTGGACACCTTCCATTGGTGTCCTCCCTTGCCAGTGGATCACATTGCGCCATTGGAGGAAGAGCGGAGGGGAAAGGGGGAACACTTCCTGTTTCTCCTTGCTTAAATGAGTCTCCTTGCTTTGTCACTTCCTGCCTGGATCACCACTTCTCTACTACATTTCCCAGAATCCTCTTTGACTCCTAGTCCTGCCTAACTTGCTGCCTCATTGGCCAAACAGTATTTTATTTATCATCCAGTTAGACAAACACATACACAGAAGCACTTCCCCCATTGAGGAACAAACAGGAAAAAAGTAGTGGTGAGTAGTGTTGCTTGAGGAAGATCAGAAGGAGAAAGCTCACACAACACCATTTAGTTTCTAAATGAAGTGTGAGGCTGACAAAAAAAGGAACACAGGAGCAAGTCTGATGAGGTGATCGATATGCTTGTTAACAAAGGATGTCAGCTAAGGAGGACTGTGAAGGGGAGAAGAATGCCTGAAACTGCATGATGGGGGATGCACCAAGCTGTAGATATTTTCAGAATCTTAAAAAGAATTGTTTGAGACAAGATCTTATATGTGAACAAGACCTTGAACTTGTAGTCCTCTTGCCTCAGGCATCCCCCATCATGTTTGGCTCAGAACATTCCCTCTGTTCTCTTTTGTTCAGTCAAAGAACACAACCTATCTTAGGCCTTCTTGATCACAAGAATGGTTTATATTGGAATCTTACATACATGTATACTAAAACACAGTGGAGCTTGCCATCCCAGGATCTGGAAGATGGAAGCAGTAAGATCAAGACTTCAAAATTGTCTCAGGTCGAATAACAAAACACTGTCTCAAAAAACTAAAGAAGACAAAACCCAAACAAACAGCAACAACAACAAAAGCAAGCAATAGTGGCACAAAGTTTATGGGGGTAACCAATTGCTTTGGATTAGATTTCCTGTTCCACAGAAAAGAATTCACACCAGGTACTATCAATCTGGACAGAGGGCCATGGCTTGGGAGGTCACAGGCCCTAGGGACCTCCCAAACCTATTACTGTGTTTTTGCTGAATGAAATTTTGTCAAACAGCCTTCTAAATATTTGTACCTGTACTGGCGGATTAGTGCTTTCCTCAGCCTTGGCCAGAGAAGCTTCATTACTACTAAATACTGTAGAGACTCATAACTTGCCAACATTCTGAGAATACATACTCAGTTTTCAGGGGATATCTATATCAAACCTCCTCCTTCCCAAAGTTCAAAGACCATCTATGAAGAGGGGTAGAAAGGGGGATGAGGATGAGTGTTCTGACATGCAGTCTTTGAGACATGACATGTTTGTTGCACCCATGAACTCACTGTAACTATGATTGCCTGTACAAGATAAAATCAACAACATCAGTCAATATCCCAACAGGCAGCACTAATTGGATTCAGTGGGTTACCAACAACAAAAAGGTGAGAACATGAAGTGGGGAGGGGAATGTGTTGGGGATGCCTATGGTATTGAGAGGGAAGAGTTGGGGGCTACTGGAGAAAGTAGCAGTGGGGAGCTGGGGTACATCTGATCAAGATGCATTGATTACACCTATGAAATTCTCAAAATGTAAATAAAATAAATCCTATTAAAACAAACAAGATACTACCACAAACATCAACAAAATCAGTGAAAATTTATTAGTACATACCAGAATGCCATGACAGTCAGAAGAATGGGCCTTGCAAGTGAAAAATACTGACCAAGAACTCAACAGCCTACTTGTGAAACTCTCTCCCACTGATAGTTCCTGGGAGATTAACACAGCTCATACTCTAAGACCATCCTCTTCCTGGGAGTGCATGTGACCCCTCTGACTAATGACTTTGGCTTGAAGACTTCGGAATATCCTACAGCACCATCCTTGTCTGTATTGACTTCTGTCTGCTTGCTTTTCTCATCCATACTGATGGTTGGCTTTCCCAGCACCTTTGGTGTTCCTCCTGTTTACTATCACAGCAATGCCTTCTAATACTGTATTGTCAAATTTAATTCCATTTAGATGACACTTCCCAGAGAACCCAAACTAAGACAGATGATAAAAGATTCCTTATGAAAGTGACTCTAGTCCAGATTTCTTTCTAAATTGCCTCTCTCTTTAGATGTTATAGGATTCCACATGAGTAATCCTGTTCTCCCTTTTTTTTTTTTTTTTTTTTTGGTTTTTCGAGACAGGGTTTCTCTGTGGCTTTGGAGCCTATCCTGGAACTAGCTCTTGTAGACCAGGCTGGTCTCGAACTCACAGAGATCCGCCTGCCTCTGCCTCCTGAGTGCTGGGATTAAAGGCGTGTGCAACCAACGCTTGACTCTGTTCTCCCTTTCAATAAAACTTCTTGCTAGAGGAGTAGCAAGTGCTGAGCCTTCTAAACCACCTGGGCAGCCCTATAGCAAATTTCTCAGTGAGGATTGCTCTGAATCAAGTTAGCCCTTCTATTGCTGGATGAGCTTCAAGGTTATCTTCATTGAATTTCCCAAGGATTCAGCATTTTGGCTATTCAGAGTCTGTATAATCTCTCAGTCTAGAAACAAAAAGATCACTGATCTTTGCTTCCATCCTCCTTTATGTAGTTTCATGTTACTTGTGCATAGATTGATATTCATCAGCAGATTCCAGGGTCCCTTGTTGCATATTTCTTGTGACATTTAAAATTCTGTGCATCGTCTTAAAAAAGTTCTCAATCCATAACATTCAGCCATTTCAGCCTCCTCAAAAAAATTATATCCAATCTCAGGGCCAAGCTGTGGCCACATGCCTTTAACTCCCAACATAAGGGAGGCAGAGTCAGACAAATCTCTGAGTTCAAGACCAGCCTGATCTACAGAATAAGTTCTAGCATAGCCAGGGATACACGGAGAAACCATGTCTCAAAATACAAACAAACAAACAAAAAGTCCAATATCTGCCTTGTCAGATAAGAAAGTTCATTTTACTCTCTTTAGAATCATTTAGGTCTAGATACATTCCAGAAACTGCCTCTAGGCAGAAGGCAACAACAGTTGTTGCATGACCAACCACATACAATGTTTGTGTTCTTTTTATCATGAATCATACGACTGTGCTGCCCATTGCTCTCATAAATTAAAGGTTTTTCCTTCATTTATTTTTCTCTAGTTGTTAATTGTTTATAATTAAGGATTAACTCTGCCAGGAGCCAGTCCTGACTATGAACAGGTTCCAGAGAGGAGGCAAGGAGTAGTCAAAGGAAAACTGAACCAGGCATGATGATTGAGAGAATCTCAAAGCCTGACTGATTAGAAGCCATAGTTCAGTAAACAGGGATAGATTCATGTTGTTCCAAACATAGATCATATCTTTTGGGGGGTTTTTTTGTTTGTTTTTTTTGTGTTTTTTTTTTTTTTTTTGGTTTTCGAGACAGGGTTTCTCTGTGTAGCTTTGGAGCCTATCCTGGCACTCGCTCTGGAGGCACTCGCTCTGGAGAACAGGCTGGCCTCTGCCTCCCGAGTGCTGGAATTAAAGGCATGCACCAATGCCCAGATTATCTTTTTGTTTTTAGACACATGTTTCACTTCCTCTTATATATCTTTTACTCATCATTGATAAGTCGTAATGAAACAGTTATCTTTTGCAATCATTTTTACTCATCAACCCATAACCCAACTTTGAGGTAGTTCTGTGGTTTCAAGAATACTAGACAGAAAATCTCTAAGCCAGATTGCCATGTCCTGAGCAGTGCATGATTAAGTCTTAATGGTCAAAGTGCCTAAGAAAAATCTTCAGGACAAAGCTATTGCACTTATTTTTCATATTTTAGCATAATACAATGTTTGCATCTTGTATCTTTATAGGATAAATTTATATGTCTAATCCTGGCACTCTTTTGTTTCTTGGTTATATGACATCACAGTGGCCTTGCATGAGCTAACTTTTCTAAGAGAGGGAGGTCTGACACCTCATTCTTTTATCATCTTTCCACACCATTCTTTGCCCATTAATGTAAGTTCTTGTGCAGGGCAGGGGTAACTTCAGCCAATCTAACTTTGTTGCTGTATATGCCATATAATCTAATCGCCTAAATGTGTAATTACAAGAGGCTTGTAATGTGATCTGTGGCCAGTTCCTCTAGCCCAACAAATCTTGTTGACTTTTTAAAGTTCACTTTGTTTTGATTATCTTGTTCCTGAGTAAGTGCAGGGGTGGATATTTTAAGACTATCTCAAAGCCTCATAAAAAGATTTCTGGCTTCTTTATGTGTGTCATAACATCCCAGGCATAAGGAAGACCTTCACAGATAAGGATAATTGCCTAAAAGCAGGGGGTGGGATAGTGTGCTCAGGACATTCCTGGGGAAGCTTAGAAGCAGCACTTCTGGAAGAAAGTATAAATGATTCATAAGATATTTCCCATTAATCCAATATCCCCAAGTTTTACAAATATTAAAAGCCCACCCTCACCCAAGTATGCAACAGATGGAGATCAAAACAAAAAGGGACACATCAGCAATCACTTGGCTCAGCTTTATTGAATCTTTGCCAAGCAGCTATGCTGCTTTGTGATGTTCCCATCAGATATGGCTGTGCCACAAACCTCATCCAACTGATTTCCTTGCTTGTTCTCGTCTTATAACTGAAAGACCCCGCCCCTTGGCTCGTTCTCTCTCTCGGTGACACTCCCGTACGCACGCGCACCCATACGCCTGGCGGCTGGCTCCCTCCCAAGCAGGTTCACCCAGGCGGGGCGACCCAGGCCCGCCCGCCTGGCGCCGCGCCCCGGGGCTGGGGCCGAGCAACGAGCACCAGGTGGGCCGGCACGAGGGCGAGCACCAGACGAGAACGAACACCAAGTGAGCCGGCCTGGAGCCCTGCCCCTGAGCCCCGCCCGACGAGAAACACTCCGTCCCAAGGTCTCCGCCCCCAAGGTCAGCCATCTGGACGCGGAGGGGGGGGAATTGAGTCTGTTGTACCAGACACCAGACCTTGAGAATATGCTGATCTGGAATGGCTCTGTGTCTCATTTGAACCATCCAATGGAAATGATTCTGTATTTCGCCTCATTTGAAAGACTCTATGTTTCACCTCATTTGAATAACTCTGTACTTTGCCTTATTTGAATAACCCTGTATAGCGCCTCATATACATTGACCAATGGGAATAGCTCTGTACAATGCCTCATTAGAATTATCCAATAGAATCCCTGCTCCTAGCTTGCGCCTTTTTAACCTATATAAGGACCCCTTTCCCTTGGCTCGGGGCGCTTAGCCACACAGAAGCTAAGTCGCCCCGGGTACCCGCGTCTCCAATAAAGCCTCTTGCTTTTGCATCCAAGTTCGTGGCCTCGCTGATTCCTGGGTGCGGGTCTCCTTCTACGAAAGTACCTCTTCGGGGGTCTTTCATAACTACTATACATTTATGAATTAAACAAACAAATCAAAACATTTGGGGGAGAAGCATGTGACCAAAGATAGAAGACCAGAGATATGGAATTCTAAGTTTGGAAATCTTGAGATAGAAGGCTTGCTGGACCCTGTATCTGAAAATCCCAGTCTGGAAGGGGAGACTCTAACATCAAAGAAATGTGTCATGACTGTGAACTTGGGTCCTCTAGAGTCCTTGTTTTCCTAGTCACCTCATTCCTAATTCTTCATAACTGAGAATGAGCGAAGGTGTGGGCCTTGCAGAATCTATCACCTGATATATTTCCTTACAGCAACAGATTCTTAGAAACAGATTCTCAGGCAAACCCACAAACTGAAAAGTATTTATGATTGTGTTTTAAGGCCATTCATTGAAAATAGATTTCTTGCACTCTATTGTGTATTAAATGGACACTTGTGGACTGATGAGTGGGGTGGATAGACTGTCCACATTTCAAAAAATGCATCGAGATAAAAAGTGTATCTGAATCTGACAGAGGGCTGATCTCTAAAACATACAAAGAACTCAAGAAGCAAGTCTTCAAAACACCAAACATTCCAATTAAAAAGTGGGATACAGAACTAAATAGACAATTCTCAATAGAGGAATCCAAAATGGCTGAAAGGCACATAACAAAGTGTTCAACATCCTTAGGCATCAGGGAAATGCAAATCAAAACAACTCTGAGATACCGTCTTACTCCTGTTAGAATGGCAAAAATCAAACACTCCAATAATAGTTTATGCTGGGATGTGGAGAAAGGGGAACACTCTTTCACTGCTGGTGGGAGCACCAACTTGTACAGCCACTTTGGTAATCAGTATTGCAACTCCTCTGGAAAATGGGAATGAGTCTACCACAAGATCCAGCAATTCCACTCTTGGGCATCTACCCAAAAGATGCACATTCATACAACAAGGGCATCTGTTCAATGATGTTTATAGCAGCACTATTTGTAATAGCCAGAACCTGGAAGCAACCTAGATGCTCCTCAACTGAAGAATGGATAGAGACAATGTGGTATATTTACACAATGGAGTACTCCTCAGCAGAAAAAAACAAAGGAATCTTAAAATTTGCAGGAAAATGGATGGAACTAGAAGAAACCATTCTGAGCTAGATAACCCAATACAAAAAGACAAACATGGTATGTATTCACTAACATGTGTATTTTAGACATAGAGTAAAGGAATACCAGCCTACAATCAACACTGCCAGAGAAGCTAGTAAACAAGGAGGACCCTAAGAGAGACATACATGGTCCCCTAGAGAAGGGGAAAGGGGCAAGATCTCCTGAGAAAACTGGGAGCAAGGGAAGTAGGGGAGGGAGCTAGGAGAATGAGAAGGTGAGAAGAGGAGGGATGCAGAGGACATGATGGAGCAGAAAGGTTGAGTCAGGGGAAGAATAGAAGATAACAAGAATGGGAATACCATAATGGAGGGAGACATTTTATGTTTATAGAGAAATCAGGCACTAGGGAAAGGTCTGGAGATCTACAAAGATGACACCAGCTAACAATCTAGGCAACAGAGGAGAGGCTAGCTTAAATGCCCTCTCCAGATAATGAGATTGACGACTGTCTTATATGCCATCATATAGCCCTCATCAAGCAGTTGGTGAGAGTAGAAGAAGATACCCACAACTAATCACTGAACTGAACTGGAATCCAGATGCAGAGAAGGATAAGTGATGGGCAAAGGGGTCCAGACCAGGCTGGTGACACCCACAGAAACAGCTAACCTAAACAACGGGGAGCTCTTGGTCCCCAGATTGATAGCAAGGATACCAGCATGGGACTGATCCACACCCCATGAACGTGGGTTTCAGAGAGGGGACCTTGGAAATCTACAGGACCTCCTGTAGTTGTTCAGTCCTTATCACTAGCATAGGTGTGGACTTTGTGAGCCCATTCCACATAGAGGGATACTCCCTGAGCCAAGACACACGGGGGTGGGCCTAGGCCCTATCCCAAAGGATACAATAGACTCTGATGACCCCCTATGGAAGGCCTCACCCTCCCTGGGGAGCAGAAAGGTTATGTGATGGGTAGGGGTTAGTTGGGGGGGTGGTAAGGGAGGAGGGGTGGGAGTGGGAACTGGGATTGTCATGTAAAACAATCTTGTTTCTAATTCAAATAAGAAAATAAAGAAAAAAATGTATCTGATTCCACCTGTTTCTGTGACACAATAAAGGCTTTTTGCTTGTTTGGGTTTTGTTTTCTTTTCTTTTTTCTAGACAGGGTTTTCTCTGTGTAGCTTTGAGGCTGCCTTGGAACTTGCTGTGTAGACCAGGCTGGCGTCGAACTCACAGAGATCCGCCTGCCTCTGCCTCCCCAGTTCTGGGATTAAAGGCGTGCACCACCACTACCGAGCCAATAAATGTTTCTTATCAAAGGATTGACTTATGATACTGGTAGCTGATTTGCAACTTGGAGACCTTATTCTCACATTTTAAGAGAACAAATCTTAACCCTTCCATAACTGTCAGTTTTCTATTGTCTGATGCTTCATGACAAACCACCTCAAAGTTCAGTGAGCACCATACTTTTAATAGATGAGTGTTATAAAGTGTTTGTGGCATTCAGATTAACTTAAAGATTCCATGTTCTGCCTACTCAAATGATTTTTTAAAGACTTATAATTCATCTAAACTAGGCAAACACTTGCAACTAATTTGAGGCAAGTTTTCATTTTCTTATTTAGCAGCTTGAAGGTAATTGAATTTTTATTCGATGATTCACGAGTTTTCCATCACCTCTCACTTAATATATATCTCAGAGGTGAAAATAAAGATAAAACTTGTGTTAGTTGATTGTAATCTTATGCTATGTCATTAATCTAAAAATATTTATAAACAATAAAATAACATCAAAAATGTATTCTTAATTAGCATCATTTAGTTAGCTCCTGTGTCAGACAGTTCTGGCCTGGGACAGCTGCAACTTATCTCTAATGCTGTCTTTCACATACCTGGACCGGTGTGTGACTTATCTGGATACTGACTGGGTTCAAATGGCCCCACTCACACTATAATGGTTGGCTGTCTGTTGGCTAAGGATGATAATGGTGAATTCCCCGTACACCTCTTATCACCCAATGGCAACTCTAGACACATAGAAAGAATCCAAAAGCAAGTCAGGTGTAATAGACCATGCCTGTAATCTCACTCAGTACACAGGAAGCTGAAGTAGGAGTATTGCTATGAGTTTGAGGCCAAGCTGGTCTATGTAGTGAGTTCCAAGCCAGCCTGAACTATAGGGTGACACTATCTCAAAACAGAAGAACAGAGGAAAGATTCCCCGTGAAGCATCCTTCATGTGGTGTGCAAGGATGTTTTGAGTTCTGCTTACATTATGTTTGCTAGTAAGGAAGCCTCATAGCCCAATATAAGGACTAAGAAAAAAATTTTTTTTCATGTGTGAGATGAGTAGAGAATTGTGGGCATTTCTACAATCTGTCATGTTGTCAGTTTAATTCAGATAAAATGCAATACGAGATTAAGTAAAGAAAAATAATCGGTGTTGGTTGAAGGGAGCTGGCCTCAGAAATAAGTCAGCCCATTAGGCAGCGGGAAGGGTTCTACCCTGACACCTTCTCACCTCTGTTGTCTATCTGTCTTCTCACCTCTGTTGTCTATCTGTCTTCTCATCTCTGTTTATCTGTCTTCTCACCTCTGTCTGTCTGTCTGTCTTCTCACCTCTGTCTGTCTGTCTTCTCAGCCCTGTTGTCTATCTGTCTTCTCACCTCTGTTGTCTGTCTGGCTTCTCACCTCTGTCTGTCTGTCTTCTCACCTCTGTTGTCTGTCTGTCTTCTCACTTCTGTTGTCTATCTGGCTTCTGGTGTATGTAGGATCTTCCTCACATAAAAGTCATTTATGTGGCCAAGAGTTACGTCTTTGATTCTCTTCTAGTCTTATCCTATACATTTTCTTTGGATAATCTCATAGAGTCCCATGACCACTACTTAAATCTACTTACAATGTCCATTTCTACATGTTGTTCTGACTCATGACCTCAATGAATTCCTAAATTAAATCTACTTATGGATCCTCCAGGCTTTATTATGTACAAAACCAAGCTTGCTTTTATATGCAAAGACACGAATCTTTCTCCACTATTTCTGTTTTGGGCTAAAACTGTCTATCTACCTAAGCTAGAAGGCTCAGCTAACATACAGTAACCCTTCATTGTTTCTCCTTTCTCACTACAAGTACTGTCATTCCATCTCCCACAATTATGTTCCATTAAGGGGACTCTTTATGTGTACATATGTAGGGGTGTGCGCACCATGTCATTTGCGTGCCTGAATGTGTGTGTGTGTGTGTGTGTGTGTGTGTGTGTGTGTGTGTGTGTGTGTTAAGTCAAAGGACAGCTTTGAGGATTCATTTTATTCATTCTGCAGTGAGTTCTAGGGATCCAACTCAGGTCACCAGGCTTGTAAGGCAAGTTATTTTACTTGCTGAGCAATCTTGCCAGCATTGTTTCTTTTTGAAAAGCAGTGTGTGTGTGTGTGTGTGTGTGTGTGTGTGTGTGTGTGTGTATTCATTCAATTTGTGTGTGTTTATACATATGTATAAGAGTGTGCATATGGAGGCCAGAGGTTGATACTTGGTTTTTTTTCTTTTCTTTTTTTGCAGATTTTTATTTGAATTATTAACAAGATTGTTTTACATGACAATCAAAGTTCCTTTCTCCCTCCTGTCCTCCCCTACCACCCTACTAACTAAAACCCTACCTGTCACATATCCTTTCTGCTCCCCACGGAAGGTGAGGCCTTCCATAGGGGGTCATCAGAGTCTATCATATCCTTTGGGATAGGGCCTAGGCCCACCCCTGTGTGGCTCAGGGAGTATTCCTCTGTGTGGAATGGGCTCCCAAAGTCCATAACTATGCTAGGGATAAGGACTGAACAGGAGGTCCCATAGATTTCTGAGATTTCCTCACTGAAACCCACGTTCATAGGGTGTGGATCAGTCCCATGCTGGTATCCCAGCTATCAGTCTGGGAACCAAGAGCTCCCTGTTGTTCAGGTCAGCTGTTTCTGTGGGTTTCACCAGCCTGGTCTGGACCCCTTTGCCCATCACTCATCCTTCTCTGCATCTGGATTCCAGTTCAGTTCAGTAATTAGTTGTGGGTGTCTGCTTCTACTTCCACCAGCTGCTGGATGAAGTCTATAGGATGTCATATAAGACAGTCATCAATCTCATTATCAGGAGAGGGCATTTTAAGCTAGCCTCTCCTCTGTTGCCTAGATTGTTAGCTGTTGTCATCTTTGTAGATCTCCAGACCTTTCCCTAGTGCCTGATTTCTTAGTAAACCTAAAATGTCTCCCTCTATTATGGTATCTCCATTCTTGTTATCTTCTATTCTTCCACTTACTCAACCTTTCTGTTTCCTCATGTCCTCTGAATCCCTCCTCTTCTTCTCTCCATCTCATTCTCCTACCTTCCTCCCCTGATATTTGTTGTTATGCAACAAGGCCCCAGACCTAGTAGCCCGCCTCACCAGACCTTAGCACAATAAACTCCA
Source organism: Cricetulus griseus (assembly GCF_003668045.3). Lineage (NCBI taxonomy): Eukaryota > Metazoa > Chordata > Mammalia > Rodentia > Cricetidae > Cricetulus > Cricetulus griseus. The sequence goes on from NW_023277108.1 coordinate 127,966, forward strand.
TAATATAAATACCATTCAGGCTGTGAAACTCAGCATGTAGACAATACCACATGCCAAAACTAAAATAAAGACCTAATCCATCAAAATCCATACTTATGGGAAAGTCTCTAAATGTACTAACCTTGTTTTGCAGCTTCTATAGTTCTACTTCTGGTTAACTGTTCTTGTTAACTGAAGTATGTCAACCCGGGATGTGCTTTTTTGTGCTTAAAGATCATCCTAAAAAAAGGTTCTGGGTTACACTGGCATCTCAATGTCCCAGTGTAGTCTCAGGTCAGCTAATAAAGACTTTCTATTGGCTAACACCCATGTCTGAACGGTCTTCTCTGAGGAATACTTCACATTTTTGGAGGCCCCAGCAAGATTCCAGAGACCATACCTCAAGATACCTAGGGTTTCAGAAAGCCTTGGAGCTAGGAAGAGTGTGGCAGTTAGGGGAATCCTAGGGGTGCACAACCTGAGATGTTCCAGGTCCCCAGGACTCCTTTTGATTAATCACTGCCTAATTCTTCAGAGGAGTCTGACATATTTGCCCCAAAAGGAAACAGATTAGAAAGTCACCTGGTTTATTACCTCTGTAGGTAATTCTGGTCCAGGAGCCTTCTGTTTGTTCACATAGAAGAGGTCAGACATGTCTGCTGTTGCAGTATATAGGATCCATATGAAAAATCACTGGTTCTCTTTGTTCAGGTGCATGAATGTGTGGTGGCCACCCCTGGTTGTCTTTACTGTGTTTCTCTGTGTGCATGTGTGTCTCTGCATGTCCTCTATGTGTTTATGTCAGTTTTATTTCCCTGTATTGACAAGTGACTTTCCCTGGCTTTAGACCTGTGCCCCCTCCTATTGAGAACCTAAATCCTTTTGGCTCTGTCAGGTCACCCAGAGAAAACCTCCACCTGTCCCACTCCAGGAGCAGGAGCCCTTGCTTGTTTTGTTGCTTGACTCCTGCTCAAGGTCAGTGTTGGCCCCTGTGTGGAGGTAGGAAGAGGATGGGCTTCTCATCCAGGGGCCCAGACATCTGTATGGAATGTTCGCAGGAGGGGAAAATCATTGCCCCAAGTGAGCACTCCCTCTGCTCCTTTCCTTGCTGTGCTAAGCAGCCCCAGGAAAGGGGAAAATTTCTCACCTGGGGGTGAGCCCAAAAGAAAAAAAATAGAGTTCTGCTCCTTTCTCTTTCATAATTTATGTCTCCTTATTAGCCAAGAGTCCATAACACAGCCTTGTATGACAAATAAAGGGGTGGCTGGGCTGGGCATGAAGATAATGCATTGTGGACAGACTGAAGATTCCCTCGAGTCTAACTCTGACAAAGGAGACTTTAAACAACTTTCTCTAAATGATTTTTTAAAGGATTAAAGATAGCTGGTAAAAAAATATCCTTTGTCACCCAGTTGGCCCCAGATATTAGGAAAAAAAGGTATACAAATTTAAAAAGTTAAAGATACTAGTAGGCCTTAGTTGCTGGAGCTAACTTAAAGAGTGTTTAGCAATAGATAATTGATTGGGACAAGACTTTTTGCAAAAAATGAAAGCAACTGCCACCTTCTCTAAAGATGAGATATAGTTAGATTTACAGATAAAAAACAAAATTTTGGTGTCTCTCCCTCCGTCAGAAAAAAGCCAGCCCTCAGGACTGGCCAAACACCAAGCTCCTATAATTGTTCAAACTAACCAGTTCAGCTATCTCTGATCAGATTAAACAATACCCAATGACCCTGAAAATAAAAGAGAAAATTGTAGTCCATAATTCCTGCTTTGAAGAAGCAGGAAGGCATCCTGTTGCCTGCCAGTCACCCTGGAGTCTGCCTCTCCTGCCTATGAAGAAACCTGGGACCTCTGATTTTCATGAACCTGATTCTTCCAGAGAAACAGGTGTACACTGTCTTGGACCTGAAAGATGCATTCTTCAGCCTCTCATTGGCAGAGGTGAGTCAACCCACCTTTGTTTTTAAATGGACAGACTGAGTGGGAGGTTACAGTGGGTGCAATACCTGGATCATGTGACCCCAGGATTTAAAGACACTGGATGCAGACTTCTTGCCCATCTGTCAGAGTTCTCCTGTGAGAACAGATCATGAAAGTCTCACTGAGGAGCTGCTTCAAGAGGCACAGACTGTGGGCTACAAAATGTCAGCTAAGAAAGCCCAATTTTATAGAAGCATACCTATCTTTGCTATCAGCCAAAGGGAGGCCAAGAGAGCCTGTCTCAGAGAAGGATTGCTTCCTTCCTGCAGATCCCAACTCCAAAGTGGAAGAGACAGGTTCGTGGATCCCTGGGTATTGCTGGACATTACTCCCTCTGGATACCAAGTTTGTGAAAATAGTGAAACATTTATACACCAGCACAAAGTGGGCCACTAAGCCAGTACTCCTGGCTGAGACTGAAGATAGGGCATCTGAGGCTTCAGAAACAACTCTGTTCATGAAACAAAAGGCAAAGGGCATTTTAACCCAAACTTTGAGGCTACAGAAGATGTCCTCTACCATACATACAAATGACTGGACCCTGCAGCCACAGGATGGCCCAACTATCTAAGAGCTATGGCTGCTACTGCTAGTTTAATGAAATAAAGCAGACACGTTAACTCTAGGTCAAGATCTTATACTCACAACACCCCATGACACACTGAGAAACACTGGAACTCTGGTGGTCTAATGACTGTGGGGCCCAGTACCAGGCCCTACTCCTAGACTACCCTCGAGTCCAGTTTGAGAAATCCACCACTAATAATTTAGCTACCCTCTTGCCTGAAGAAGCAGGTATTCATCCATGGCTGTCAGATGATGAAAGATGAAACCAGGCATGTGGGAAATGCAGTAGTTAGATTAACCAAAATATTTTGAACCACAATCCCAGTACCTCAGCCTGAGAGAAGAACTTATTGATATGACCCAGACTCTCAGATGAATAAAGAAAAGTACATTTCCCTAACACAGATTGTCAATTTGTGTGCTTTTAATACTCGGCATGACCATGGTGCCATCTACAGAGAAAGGGCTTCTCATCTCTGGAAAAATGATATTAAAATGTCTTCACCCTCCTAGAGGCTACTTGGCTTCCCATAAAAATTACTCTTCTCTACTGCTGAGCTTCTGACCTGGATGCCAGACAAATGGCCCTGATAACATACCAGGACACGACTCAGTACTGCCTAAGACTCTATTGTAAAAGAAGAAATGGAAAGCTCACACTCAAACCCACAAGCTGATGGAGGACACCAGAGGGAAAGATCATTCTCCCAGAAAAAAACTGCCAGGACTCTCAGTAACTGTCCTTCATCTGGGATCCACAAAATTTTCTGTGTGATTCAGAACAAGGTATGTTATGCCTAGACAGGACAGCCTAGTGCAGCATGTCTCAGCCAGATTCCAGGCTTCTGCTCAAATGAATGCAAAGCAGAGAGCCCTTATCAAGGAAGGGACCCTAAGGAAAGAACAGCACCCTGGTAAATGCCACCCAGACCCAGCCTTCTGGGGGAGGATAAAAGTACTTGCTAGTGTTTATAGATACATTTTCAGGTAGATATGTTCCCCACCCAGACTGAAACTGCTCAAATAGTAACTTAAAAATCTTTACCGGGAATAAGTGAGACTTTGGGCAGAAAGACCTCTGGGAAGAAGAAAGGTGGAGATGCCAGTGAGATATGATACAAGTTGGATATACAATACAGAAGAGAGGTAACCAAGCCAAGTGTCAGAATGTAGATTAATAGAATCTACGTTCATTTGCACTATTAGAGCTGGAGAAAAGTCAAAGACAATGCCAAGTTTTCATAATTAATAATAAGTCTCTGTGTCTTTATTTGTAAACCAGTGGCCCAAGAAAATCTGGCAGGAAAACTTACTACAACTCACTGATTCAGGCAGCAAAGCCAAAGGATTTTCCCGTCCTTGCTTTCCCAAGTGTTTGGTCTGGCCCAGCTTTTAAATGCAAGCACTTCACTGACTGAGCCATTTCCCAGTCCCCATTTCCTTTTCTTTATGGGCCCCATCATCTGACTTCTTCCAGAAAACTCTAAGCTTTAATGGTTTCACCATAGAGTTTTTCCCAACTCTAAGCCACCCAGAAACCCCCTTTCTGTAAAACCCAAGTTTGTTCATGTCCCTTCTCTGCATAAAATATAACCATGTCCCTGTGTTAGTCACCTTTCTGCTAGTAATCAACTTATAAAGAGAGGGGATGCATTTTGATTCATAGTTTATGTTAAGTCAGCCCCTGCTCTTAGGCCTGTAGTCAGGCAACCCAACATGGCAAAGGTGATGGCAGAGGAAGACCACTCACAGTCACAATACAGAAAGAAAGAAAGAAAGAAAGAAAGAAAGAAAGAGAGAGAGAGAGAGAGAGAGAGAGAAAGAAGGAAGGAAGGAAGGAAGGAAGGAAGGAAGGAAGGAAGGAAGAGAAGGGTGTATGCAATGCAGAGGTTCTTGTCCAATTTCTATAAATCTATGTATTTCCATGTGGTGTTGGCTTACTGGAGAATGCCCAGACCTGTTACTCCTTTGTGGTCTACATGGCGTCCCTTCACAGCATCTCTCTGCCTCTCTCCCCAGCATTCTCCTCATCTCCTAGCCCTGCCTATCATCCTGCCTCTACTAGCTATTGGCCAAATAGTGTTTTATTCATCAATCAATGGGAGAAAGATATATACAGAAGGATATCCCCCATCAGAAGGAAATAATTATCTCCTTCCAGGACATACCTCCAATGACCTGGAGACCTCCTAATGCCTCTTTAAAGAACCCACCAGTTTCCTATCACACCATAATGGGGCCTGAGCCTTTACTATATGCACCTTTGATGAATACTTAAAATCTAGACTATTGTTGTATTGCCTCCAGAGCCAAGGCCAAACTCTAGAAGGCTGATTCACCAGGTGCTGCCCCACCATCTCTGCCCAATTTTACACATCTATCTTCTGCCTCTTTCACACCTCTTGCCCTCTCTTCAGCTTCCCTAGCAACACATGCCCTTTTGCAATCCTTACCTTTGACCCATCTTGTTTATTCTTCCTAGACTATACACCCTCTCTTTTCTCTCTGGAAATTCTTATTCATTATCCATCAGGACAACTCACAAACTGGTCACCTCCCTGTTAGTGACTTCCCTGAGCACCATGATACACTTAGTCACTTCTGAAGTCTTTTTCCTTTTTGCCCTTTGCTCTAGAAGTGGCCATTGTTCACACTGAGCACATGGCATCTTTGAATACCTTCTCTGTTGACCAATTCCTTAACCACAGCAATTCCATTTCTCTGAGGTGTACCCTAGAAAGCCAAAAATCTCCCTTGTAGTTACCAAACAACTAAAGGACCCAGACTCTTCTAATCAGATGGCCCTGCACAGAACTTCCCCAATCCCTCAGAATGAGTTATGTGTTCCAGGGGAGTGAGGCAGGAGACTGATCATCTAGTGAAGTCTATGTAAACAGGCCTTGGGTTCTTGGTGTGGCCAGTAATAGACTTGTGGTAAGTAGTGTCTGGTGCTGAGAGACAATGAGATCATTTGCCAGAGCATCTTGCCAGGGCAGTTGATAATGTTTGAGTCCCTAGCTCTCCCAGATAGTTTACAAACCACCTAATGACCCTGGATGAATGAACTCCTCAAACAAATCTGAATGAATCTCCATTTGCATCAACTGAAAAGTAATGTCTGAAATACCCTGGTTAGAATATGTGTCAATTTTACTCCTTGTGATCTGTTTCCTGTCTTGATGCACTACATTAACCCCAGCTATTGTGTATTCTATGTGGTGTGCTTCCAATTTCCTTTGTCTTGTCTTTTTTTTCCTTTTGGGACAGGGGCTTCTTAGGAGCTGTGCAGCCCAGGTTCAGACCAGTATATGAATGCTTGTCCAACAGGTCTCCGGTGAGTCAAAAGCCCACTGGGACAGTGCCACACAGCAAGGACCAGTGGACTTGGGGCAGTACAGAATCCTTCTGGGACCATGCAGCCTGCATGCACTCTTCTCTCTCCTGATATCGATGATTCTCTTGGAGATTTTTAGTTTCACTTTGTCAGTCACACATGGGACAGATGTGTTCATTCCTGGAAACCTCCTTTTTTCTCGAATATTTCCCGTAAAATCCTTTGGGAGTTGATGCTTCTCAGCTTTCTTGTCTGGGGGTGCCACTTATTATACTCCAGACCCCAGTAGCTGTTCTGATTCAGTGCTGACCAGATCACCCCTGCTCTGCAAACAAATTTTGAACTAGATTATTGTCCTTGAAAATGTGTGCCTATGTTCATCACTTTTTAGTTTTGTAAATACCTGGCTCGATATTTGGCCAAGCTAGCAAAGTGATAAGTGTTGTTTTTGGTTTAAAGATGATTTGATGTAAAAGTTGGGAACAACACATTTGACATATTTATTTTTGCCAGAAGTTAATGGTGGAGGATGGGGAAAACTTGCTTGTTATGGAAAACTTGCTTATTTTGATGTATAAATGTCTGAAGTTATTCGGGGCTGGACACTTGTATGAAATTCTTCTGGTGGTTGGACAATTTATTTCTTTACTTCCCCATCTCAGCATCTGAACACAAGCTGCAGAAGGACTATAGCAGTTTCTATCTCCTGGGATTCTTCCTATGTCAGTTTCCTGAGTGTGTAGATTATAAGCATGCATTATGCCTGGCTTTTTTAAACCTTTTAAAGATAGTTTAATTTTAGTCTGGACAGGCCTCAAATATGTGTGGAAAATCATTTGCTTCAGCTTCCCAAGTGCTGGGATGTAAATGTCTGCCCCCATGCCAACTTGGTTTGGCATTTTCAGGGAGAGTTGTGTTGATGTATTGTTTATACTTTAGGCTGGTCAGGTCCTCAGTGTGGTCTAGGCTGACTGAGACTTGTAGCAAACTTCCTGGCCTAGTCACTCCAGTGCTAAGATTACAAAATGCACACCATCCTACCTGGCTCAATTAATTTTTTTACAAGGTTACCCTGTGTAGTGCAAGCTAGCCTGAAATTGATCATCCCCCTGTTTCAACCTCCTAGGGGCTAGAGTGATACTTCTGTGTCATAATGCCTGGTTTAATTTGAATTTCTTGAACTGCTTATAATATGAGTATATGTTAAATGCCTACTCTGAGTCATTCCCTCTTCTAGTCACTAAGCACATAATAGTTGTGGTAACCTTGTGACTTTTGTCTATGTGATGTGTACAGTCTACAAGATCTGTGTCTGAATATTTTAGATGTCCAACTAACTGGGTCATCGGCATCTATTGGTTTGAATAAAAATGTCCATTAGTGCCTTGAAAATATAAAGACAAATGAGAAATGCCCTTGATTTCTCTTAGGCTAATAAGAGACAAATCTCTTAAACTATCTACTTCACTGCAATGGGAAAGTGGGATAAAAGAAATGTGATTGGGATTCAAAAGTGGTACAAAGCAAGGGGGGGACTTGGTTGGAAAAGTCAAGAATGAAGAACTAATTTACTACAATAGGAAAAAACAAAAGAACTGATTACTGCTGGCACAAATATGAGTAACACATACGATTGCCTCTCTTCCAGGAGGGAATACATGAGCAAGGGAGGTCAGGATTGTGATGGAGAAATCTACAGAGACAGCTGAACCAAGCTTGTGGAAACTCGTGAGCTCTGGACCAACAGCTATAGAGACTCCAGGGGACCGACCTAGGCCTCCATATGTGGGAGACAGTTGTGAAGCTTGGACTATTTGAGGGGCCCAGGCAGTAGGATCATGATATACACCTGGTACCTGAGCTAGCTTGTTGGAGCCCATTCTCTATGGTGGGATGCCACATTCTACCTTAATGCATGGGAGAGGGACTTGGCCCTACCCCAACCTATTGTGCCAGACTTTGTTGACTCCTCATGGGAGTCCTTACCCATGAGGAGGAGTGGACTGAGCATGGGGTGGGTGGAAGGTTAAACAACAATAAAGCCTCATGCAGTTTTCATCAAGCTTTCGACACCATATGGTGATTGGGGTGGCTGGCATCCTGGGCTGAGATCCTGGAGGCCTGAGCTTTCCGGGGATCTTACAATTCTCACACAGTATCTGTTAGATATTTAATTGATTAATATTAACACTGTTATAAATACATTTCAGGTCAGTGATAATTCCATTATATTTATGTTGCAAATATATTAAGGACTGCATATTGCAAAGAGTCTACAATGTTCTTCAAACCTTGAGACAGTTTCTGCTTTGTTAACTAAGCTAACCCAAAACTTTTCTCCTACTTCCTCAGCCTCCAAGTAGGTATGATTGCAGGTATGACATAATGCCCAACTTAAGTCTTTTTCTCACATTTTAACTCACCTAAAATTGGAATCTCATTTACAATTCATAATGTAACACTATGGTCATCAATACTTAAAAGCAATTTTTTTTCTGAATCAGGTTTATTCCACATAACAGAATGATAACTAGTTGCATCCATTTTTCTGTCAGTGTTCTATTGCTGTGAGGAGACACAACGACTAAAGCAACTTTAATGACAGAATTAATGAGGGGCTTGATTACAGTCTCAGCGGTTTAGTCCATTATCATCATGGCAGGCATTATGGCCTTAATAATGGCAGGAAAATACTGGAGCAGTAGCTGAGAACTACATCCTGATCCAGAGGCAGAGAAAAAGTCTGACTTAACATGATGTTTTTTGAACACCCAAAGCTTACCACCAATGACATGCTTCCTTGACAAGGTCACACCTACTCCAACAAGGCACCCCCTAATCCTTCTAATCCTTTCAAATAGTACCACTGTACAAGCAATTTTTAATACTCAAGGTAGAATATCATGCTATTCATTGTCGTGTTCCACGAGGTCTCAGCCTTAATCCATGAGGTTTGGCCTGAGTGGGGGGTGTGAACCTGGAAGCTCCTAGCAACCCAGCAGAGATAAAGACCAAACACAGGCATCTTGTCATCTTTAGAGAGCTCTCAGTTCCATGTTGTAGAACTAGAGTCATTTCTTTATTAGCCTTCTTTTCTGGTGTTTCTTAACCGTCCTGTCATGACCACGAGAGAACCATTTCTCTCCTTGTTCTCCTCTCTGCTCTGGTCCTAGCCCCTTACCTGTGTCCTCCCTAGTCACTCACACCCCTCTCCTCCCTGCCCAGGTGCAGGCCTATTCAGATGCTTTGGCCCACAGAGATACAAATAGGAGGCATATTACCCTGAGGCCATGGTAAACAATAGTAGCCTTACTGACATTAACAATAAGTGGGACGGAGCTTTCAGGTGTTCCATGATTGCAGGAACTGGAGGCTGGGCCCCAAATATTCCATAACAGAATTATTTGGTCCCCCACAATTCATAGACAAAGTGAAATGTGAAATGTATGCACAGAATTCCTAGTCCTTACACTAGTCTTTTTGATTATGGGTTAAAAACCAAGAAATATAAACAACATATCATAAATGCATAGAAATCTTTGTTTTGATTTTTAAGAAACTTTAAGCCAGTGGAAACTTAGTTCAAATAAGTATGACTCAATTTGACAGTAGATGATCCAGAAAATATGCAGAATTTTTCAAAGCTTAATATCAGTATATAATAGCAATTTCACAAGTAAGATTTAGGGCACTGTGGGCCACCTCATGCTGTGAAGGTGTGGATGTAATGATTTCACTAGGCCCAAGATAAATGATAAATGGGTGTTTTATTGGGGAACAACTTACACAGAACAATAAAGAACAACCACAGCCTGCAACCTGAGATGGATAGATGCAGAGAGAGAGAGAGAGAGAGAGAGAGAGAGAGAGAGAGAACTCAAACTTTCCTCTTTCTGGTTCAGTCTGCACCTGAAGCCATGCCCAAATGACAATAAAGAACAACCACAGCCTGCAACCCGAGATGGATAGATGGAGAGAGAGAGAGAGAGAGAGAGAGAGAGAGAGAGAGAGAGACTCAAACTTTCCTCTTTCTGGTTCAGTCTGCACCTGAAGCCTTGCCCAAATGGGTGTGGCCACTGTTATAGGCAAAATGTTATTACAAAGCTGGGCACAAACTGGGAATGCAAGATGAGTTTTTCCTTTGCTAATTATGAAACTTCCAGTAAGATTTATTGTTTTCTATCAGAAGTAACTAAAGATGTCAGAAGCAGGTTCCTATTTAACAACTTGATAATAGTTGAAATTTTATGTGGTAAGTAGTTCAGGATTTTCCATCACCTCTTGTGTAATGTATATCTCAAAGATTAAAATGTAGATGGTAGTTGAGTTATTTGCTTTTACTCTTATGCTATGTCATTAAAAATATTTATAAACTATAAAACGACAAGTAATGTGCCATTAATTAACACCTGTTTTAAATAAGATTTCTTCCTTGTTTGAGGGCCATCTAGGTGGCTTCCAGGTCCTAGCTATTATGAACAAGGCTGCTATGAACACAGTTGAGCAAATGTCTTTGTGGTATGAGTGTGCATCCTTTGGGCATATGCCCAAGAGTGGTATTGCTGGGTCTTGAGGTACATTGATTCCCAATTTCTATGAGAAACCACCATACTGATTTCCAAGATAGCTGTACAAGTTTGCACTACAACCAGTAATGGAAGAGTGTTCCCTGATAAGGGATGTCCATATATATATATATATATATATATATATATATATATGTTTCTCTTATTGGTTGATGCATAAAACACTGTTTGGCCAACAGATGCAGGAAGATAGGCAGGGTCAGGAGACAAGGAGAATTCTGGGAAGAGAGGCAGAGAGAAGGTAACTTGAGTGATGCCAAGTATCAGCGGAAGGAGTAACAGGTCCAGACCCTTCTCTGATAAGATAAAATCACGTGGAAATACCTAGATTAATAGAAATGGGATAACAATTAAGAGAGAAGTAGCCAGTAAGAAGCCTAACCATCATCCAACAGGTTTATAATTAGTATAGCATCTCTGTGTGTTTATTTGGGGCTGCAGGCACTGGCAGGACAAGAAATTCCAGCAACAGTTCCCCTTACTCTGCATCTTCTCCAGAATAATCTGCCATTGCTGTTTTTTCATTTTTATTTTATCCATTCTGACTGGTGCAAGGTGGTATCTCAGAGTTGTTTTGATTTTCATTTCCCTGATGGCTAAGAATTTTGAGCAACTCTTTGTGTGTCTTACAGCCATTTGATATTCTTCTGTTGAAAATTCTCTGCTTAGATCTGTACCCCATTTTTTAATTTGATTATTTGATGTTTTGGTTACTAGCTTCATGAGTTCTTTGTATATTTTGGAGTGCAGCCCTCTGTCAGATGTGGGGTTGTTGATGAACTTTCCCCATTCTTTAGGCTGTTGTTTTGTCTTGTTGACTGTGACCTTTTCCTTACAGAACCTTCTCAGCTTCAGGAGGTCCCATTTATTAATTGCTTCTCTCAGTGTCTGTGCTACTGGTGTTATACTTAGGAAGTAGTCTCTTGTGTCCATGAGTGCAAGGCTACCTCCCAATTTCTCTTCTATGAGGTTCAGCGTGGCTGAGTTTATATAGAGGTCTTTGATTCATTTGCACTTGAATTTTGTGCATGGGGATGGATATGAATCTATTTGCATTTTTCTCCATACAGTTATGCCAGCACCATTTGTTGAAGATAATTTCTTATTTTCCATTGTATAATTTTAGTTTATTTGTCAAATATCAGGTATTCATAGGTATAGGTGTGTGGATTAATATCAGGTGTTCAATTCGATTGCATTGGTCCACCTGTCTGTTTTTGTGCCAATACCAAGCTGATTTCATTATTATAGCTCGATAGTGAAAGACCCCTGCCCCTTAGCCCTTTCTTTCTCAAGTTTGTCTCCTCTTCCTCCTGTCGGCGGCTTCCCCGATCCCCACCCCCGGCGGCCCTCCCCCGCCACCCGCCGCACACCCGGCCCGAGAACAGCACCGGGTGGGCCACCCGAGAACGAGCACCGGGTGGGCCGGCACGAGGGCGAGCACCAGGTGGGTCGGCACGAGAACAAACAGCAAGTGAGCCGGCCTGGAGCCCTGCCCCTGAGCCCCCGCCCGAAGAGAAACACTCCGTCCCAAGGTCTCCGCCCCCAAGGTCAGCCATCAGGAAGGGGGGGGGAATTGAGTCTGCTGTACCAGACACCAGACACCAGACCTTGAGAATATGCTGATCTGGAATGGCTCTGTGTCTCATTTGAACCATCCAATAGAAATAATTCTGTATTTCGCCTCATTTGAAAGACTCTATGTTTCACCTCATTTGAATAACTCTGTACTTTGCCTCATTTGAATAACCCTGTATAGCGCCTCATATACATTGACCAATGGGAATAGCTCTGTACAATGCCTCATTAGAATTATCCAATAGAATCCCTGCTCCTAGCTTGCGCCTTTTTCCCTATATAAGGACCCCTTTCCCTTGGCTCAGCGCGCTTAGCCACACAGAAGCTAAGTCGCCCCGGGTACCCGCGTCTCCAATAAAGCCTCTTGTTTTTGCATCCAAGTTCGTGGCCTCGCTGATTCCTGGGTGTGGGTCTCCCTCTACGAAAGTACCTCTTTGGGGGGTCTTTCAATAGTAGAGTTTGAAGTAAGGGATGGTGATGCCTCTGGAAGTTCCTTTCTTGTACAGGACTGTTTTAGCTATTCTGGGTTTTTGTGTTTTCCCATATGAAGTTTAATATTGTACTTTTGAAAAATTGTGTTGTAATTTTGATGGGGAATGCAATGAATCTGTAGATGGCTTTTGGTAAGATTGCCATTTTATTATGTTGATCCTACCTATTCAAGAGCATGGGTGATCTTTTCATTTTCTGGTATCATCTTTGATTTCTTTCTTTAAAGACTTAAAGGTTTGATAATAAGTTGCTAATATATAGTACTTATATGTAAATTTGCCTCTTGGATTGCCTTTCATTATAACCCATAATGTTGTGCATTTTGTGTATTCATTTTCATGGACTTCTAAGAAGGACTTAATTTATTTCTTTAGTTCTGTCTTGACCAATTTTTCATTCAAGAAAGTATTGTTCAGTTTCCACTAGTTTGCAGGTTTTCTGTTGCTTCTGTTTTGGTATCCAGCTTTAATTGTGGTTGTTGGATAGAATGCAGAGAGTCATTTCAATTTTCTGGAATCCGATATTTGTTTTGTGTCTCAATATGTGATCAAGCTTGATATTACCATGTGGTACATAGAAGACAATCTACTTTTTTTTTCTGTAGTCGATAGTAATGTCAGGCAATTTTTTTTAGGTATATTTGATTTATGTTGTCTGTTCAGTCAATTATTTGTTTAGTTTTTGTTCAATTACTTCCATTTTTGTGAGAGTCAGGTATTCAAGTCTCCCACTATCACTGTGTAAGAGTCAATATCTGATTTAAACTGTAGTAGTATTTCTTTTACAAACTCAGATGCCCTTGTAATTGTGGCAATTAGGTTAAGAATTAAAAAATGTCATCTTGGTGCATTTTACTTTTTATGAGTATGTGGTGCCCTTCCCTATCTTTTCTTATTAGTTTTGTTTTGAAATTTACTTTGTTAGATATTATAGTGGGTATACCATCTTGGTTCTTAAGTCCACTTGCATGGAATTTCTTTCTTTCTTTGTTTTAACCATTACCCTGAGGTAATGTCTATCCTTGATATTGTGATGTATTTCTTGGTTGCAGCATAAGGATTAATACAGTTTTTATATTCACTCAGTTTTTTTTTTTAAGAAAATGAGACCACTGACTTTGTGAGAAATCAATGACTAATGATGGATGATTCCTGTTATATTGTTGTTAGTGGTGGTAATTAGTTCAGTTGTTTAGAGTCAGGTGTTACCTGTCCATGGGCCCTGGGAACGGGGGCGTGGGAGGTCCATTTTGTCCTGTGTTGGGGTTTGGTGTAAGGGTGTACCTCTCTGGGCAAGGACGGCATCTCTGATGAGACGATGAAGCCTTGCTGTGTGTGTTTCAGACGTCATCCAGTAGAGCTTGATATTCTTCATCCAGAGGGGCCTCAAGGTTTGGCTGAGTCTGCTCCCATTGCTCGTAAGGATCCAGACCGTCCTGGAGGTGTCGGAAATCTTGGTCGTCTTGGATATCTTTCAGCACTGGATCAACAAAGAGTTGTCCAGCTCAGGTGTTCCTTGCAACTGTGTGCAGATCTGGGTGGTCTGGTGGAGAGGGCTGTGCCGTCTCTGCAGGCCATGACTTTCCCGGGGATGTTGATGGGCAGGTCATGGTCAAAGTCTGTCTGCCCACACGTGATGAAGCAGCCAGTGGCAACAAGCTGCCCTGGGCACGCTCAGTCTCGCTGCCACACAGTCCAGCATTGGGCGCAGGCTAGGAAAGTGAATCTGGACCCCCGCACTCTGCCGGTGTGGGTGGCACGCTGGCGTGCTCTTCTGTTCTGAAACCATAGGTGTATAGTGTCTTCTGGCAAACCGGTCTTTTGGGCGAGCTCTTCTCTGGCAGCAATGCCCGGGTATGGCTGCCTCTCAAAAGCCTGGAGCAGGATGGACAACTGTGTCGAGCTGAGTCGAATGTGAAGGCTTCTGCATCCCGAAGGGCTGCTCCTTCTACCTTGTGCCCTGGCATCAGATATTTCAGGAGGCTGCGGGGACTCCAGGACGCTTTGGGTCGCTGATGACCCTGGGCCTTGCTGCACCACCAAAGAACGTCTTTGGCGGTTTGTGCTGAAACCACACCGGCCCGCAGAACTCAGGCAGCCTGATTTCCCTGGCTAGTTGCTACCTGGCCAGGAAGCTTGGGGAAGGGCTCTTGGCGAAAGCTCTTAGAAGGGCCTCTTTCTGCATGCCTTTAAAAAGGGTCTTTGGGCACCCAGATTCCCGGGCCTGATTTTTCCCACACTGCTGCGACCTTCCATCCTGCCAAGCAACAAAGGAAGACTTGCCAGGAGCTAATTCTTTCACTTGCCAGTCCAAACAAGACCACCGCCCCAGGAGGAAAGAGCTAGCAAGTCCTTTGCTTCTCTGAGCCTCAGGATGCGACATCCTGGCCTTTATCTACCCGCTGGCTGGTGGCCCCGCCCACTCTCCTGCCTGCTGTCTTGTAGGGCTGCCAAGTAACTAATTTAAAAAAACGGTGCCTGAGTATAAGTAGCTAAATTTTAAAAAACGGTACAAGAGTAACAGAACTGTACTGTTTTCTGGGATTTTGTTTTTTACTTTTGTTAAAAAAATGGAGTGTGCTGGATGTCTCTACAATTTTTTCAAATAACTGCTGAACCTGGAAATGCTGTTGCTGCTATACATGCATAACATACTGCTATTATTGGCCTTTTTATATAAAGATAAATATGTATTATTTATATACATATATAATTAATTTTTTGGAAACTTTAGCTATGCTGTCAACTTTGGAAAAAATTGCCCCAGTTTACCTTGTTGAGTTGACATTGTACAGAAATTAACAGCCATATTGGTGTAGACATTTTCTTCCATATGTACAGGGGTAACACACTGTATTAAATATTTAAGGTCTTAAAAAAAGTTGCAGACAAAAGGGAAAAAATAAATCTTTTAAACTTTATTTTTAAAAAAGAATTTGTTGGATTTTACATTTTCTTTGGTCAATAAATTTATTTCCATCAGTGTATCTCAGGATCTTAGATTATCTCTTCCATCTCTTGTATTCTGTTGTTTATGCTTGCATCTGTACTTCCTGATCATTTATCAAGATTTTCGATTTCTAACATTCCCTGAGTTTGTGTTTTCTTTATTGCCTCTATTTCTGTTTCACGTCTTAAACCGATTGGATTGTTTCCTTTAACTGTTTTATTTTTTTTTCATTGCTTTCTAGCTTTCCTTAACAGTGTTTTTAATTTCTTACATTTTTGGTTTGGATTTTCTTTTTTGTTTGTCTTCTCTTCCATTTTTAGGGGAGTTTCTCCTTTCCTCTTCCAGGGCCTATGTCATCTTAAAAAGTTATTTTTAAGGTCATTTTCCTCTGATTCATCTGCATTAGTCTGTTCAGGTCTTGCTGTTGGTGAACTCCTAGACTCTCATGGTGTCATATTACTCCTTATGTTGTTGAATATGTTCTTATACTGCCATCTAACCATGTCTTCCACTAGTGGGTGCTTGTGGGGCCTGATATTCAGGGTCTCTCTAACTCTGATTGGTGTAGGTGGGGCCTGTGGCTTAGGTGTTTGCTTTTTTCCTTCAGGTGCAGCCACAGCCAAGGCTCCCACAGTTGCAGACACTGTGGTCTACCTGTGGGGGCAGGGACAAGGCTTCAGTGGAAACAGATGTGGTGCTGAATGGTTTGGAGTATGGGAAGTCTACCCCCAGGTCTCTTTGGCTTCTTTCACATAGGGGGCAAGGCCAAGGGTTGGATGGTAGTAGATGTGATTCTGGATGGTCTCAGACTGTTCTCAGGTCTCTGTGGTTTTGTTGTGTGGGACGTGTCATACAATGCTCCCAGGACATTTAGGGCCTAGAGCTTAAGAGCCTCTGTTGGGGCCTAGGCCACTCACTCCCATTTCCTAGGTGGGTGTGACCAAGCTCAGATATTAACAAATTCATTGCAGATGCTTTGTACCTTCACTCATGTCTCTGAGATTTCAATGGGTGATATGTGATGTGTGACATGCTCCAGTTAAATACCTCCATCAGGGAGGCAGGAGCTCATGTATGCACCACTCCCACTGGCAATGGTGCCCAGGGTCTCGTGGCAGCAGATGATGTGTTGGATAGCTTGGGGATACCCCCAGATCTCTGGGGTTTTGGTGGTAGGAATGGGGCATGTGAAGTACCCTGGATGTGGGCCTCCAGTAGCGGGAATTGGGGTGAGACCAGGTACTCAGCACTCCTCATGGGCATGGAACCAAGCCTCCCGATGGCACCAGATGCAGTGCTGGATATTTTTGGGCTGCCCCCTTGTCTCTGGGGTTTTGGGGGAACAACAGTTGTCTTTTCTGATTTGACATACTACAAAAGAATCAAAACCATGTCATTCTATCATAAGAGCTGGCATAGAGATATGAAATTGCACAGAGAAATAGTCTCCCATATACTGTAAAGTTTTAATTAAATGATAGATTTCATTTTAATATTGCTCACTTCATAGCCTGCTGATATTCAAGAGTATGCCAATGAATCATCTTCTTTACTCTTCGTAAAATATTTGGGATCATTACTCAATGTAAATTTTATAATATTTCAAGTAAAGTTATTTGCAAACCCCACTGGGAGTTTGAAATCCTCCATGCCTTAGATTTCCCACAAGTGCCAGTCTGTTATTCTCACTCACCTTCTTTTACTTCTGTCTCTTCCAAATTCTCACTCCAGTGGTCTTGCTTTGGTCAAGAGTGGTGATCAGTTCTGGTGTTGATAGTGAAATATGTATGTATTAGAAGAAACAAATGACTGTATTCTAAGGATACCAGTGAAAGCTCATGGATTTCCGAATACACCGTCATAGTGACTATAAAAAAAACACATATAATATAATATATATTATATCCAAGATACAATTGCCTAATTGCCATCTTCCAATGTTTTAAAACATTCATAATCATTTTTCTTGATATTGTATACCTTGAATTCCTTTTGAAGTTAGTACAAAACCTAAATTCAACTATAATGAAACATTAATATGCAAATCAAAATATAATCTAAAAAGTGTCTGAAATGTAAATCATAAAAGTTTGAATGATGAATGTTAATCCCAGGAGTTAGGAATACATTTACAAGATAAACTTACACAAACAGTGTTCTACATGATGAACTCCAATATTTTTTTTGTTGAATTAGCATGTGAAAATCAGACCCAGACACAGATGTGAAACTTACTTATGAGAAACAATTATGTTGCAAAAGGCAGCATGAAAGAAAAAAATGTCACCCACAGAAACTTTTTTTTGTAGTTTATCAACCTGTCATGTATGTACAAAGTGCTCTGTGCAAAGTCCAGGCAGTCCCACACATTCAGAGATAAGTCTGTAGACACTTACTGGATCATCAAGATGTACTGTCATGAATAAAAAGTTTGTCAAGTAACCGTGTACATAATTCTTTACTTATATAATGGATATATGAGTTCATCATAAAACCTGATGTTTTCTAGATTGTATTATCCTAAAAGACATACTCTAAATTATACTCTATACTAAACAACTCTGTGCTGGAAATATGACAGATCAAGTGTAGTAGGACAAAATTAAGCTGTTGATCCACAAGTTGAAATGGGGTATGTGAGTGTGAAGCAGATTGTCTACATGTGCAGTTTCAGAAAACGTCAGTGTGAATCGTCAGTCAAAAGCCATTATCTTCATGGCGTTTTTTTTTGTTTGTTTGTTTGTTTGTTTGTTTTGTTTTGTTTTGTTTTCTGTAGGAACCACTGGCTGGAGAAACAATCCTGTTTCTGTAAAGATACAATCATGCATGGATATTCTACTGTCAAAAGAATATTGTCAAAGTAAGATGTGTGTCAAGAGGCAGATTTTGCCATGTCCAAGAAGGAAGTGGAGATTCTTACTGCAAATGGCTCCAAATACATCAGGGGAAAGACCATGGAAGTGCTGACACTGTGTGTCATGTTTGGGAAAGCCCGAATAGAATCATTATTTTCACAATGTCTGATTTCTTGATACCATATCACAGCTATTCTCGGTCATTTCTCCCGAGGATCTAGCCCACAGAGCCTGACTGAACCTCCCCATCACATAACAGTGATAACCCTACAGATCAGCCTAGGTCCTGCATCCAGTGAAATGGACAACTCTACCCACACAGATTTGTATCACAATTTAACAAGGAGGACCCTAACAGGGAAACATGGATCACCCTGGGAAGGAAACATAGATGAGATCTACTGTGTAACCTGGGATGGGGTGGTGGTGGTAAGGGAGAGGGGTGGGGAGTATGAGAACTTGAAGAAAGAGGATGATTGAGGTGGGGAGGGATGCAGTGGAAGAACACTGAAAGTGATATATTAACAGAGAGAGCCAGTCTCTGGGTAGGGAGTAACCTGGTGCTAGGGTAATTCCAAAAAACCTCAAGGATGACTGATGGCGGAAGTACTTTTGTGTATGCTTATCTTATTGATTGCTGAATAAAGTTCTGTTTGGCCAATGAAGCAGCAAGTTAGTCAGGACAAGGAGTCAAAGGGAATTCTGGGAAATGTAATAGAGAAGTGGTGATCCAGGCAGGAAGTTACATAGTAAGGAGACTTATATTTAAGCAAGGAGAAACAGGAAGTGTCCTAGTCCTCTCCACTCTTCCTCCAGTGGTGCATTGTGACCCACCTGCAAGAGAGGGTGCCAGCAGAAGGCATCCTCTATAAGATAAGTGTTATAAAATATTTAGATTTATGATAATTAAGAGTAAGCTAACAGATGAGAAATCCTAGTCATTGGCCAAGCAGCATTTGCACCTAATTCAAGTTTCTGTGTATTAATTTGGGCCCTAACTTGGGCGGGCAGCTGGCGTAAAGCACACACGTGGCAGTGGGGCTCGGCAGCTTTTGGCGGAAAGATTTATCGTAACAGAATGGTGTCAGGAGTGGGATCGTGTGGTCTCCAAAGTGTTTGAGAGTGCCACCTGTCCAGCATACTTGAAGCAAACATGCCATTTTCTCGGCCTGAATCTGCTCCTTGCCTGCAGCTTTCCTTGCAGATGTCACATGGATGCTTCATCTCCAGCACCCCCGTCCCAATTGCACCTAGACTTCACATACACAGCTTCACAAAACAGTCTCTCTGGGCCTCTTCTAGCGATTCTCACCCTTCCACACATTTTGTAGCCTAAGAAGCTTTCTGGAGCCTTGGTCGTAACAGATGACACCAGCTAAGACTCCTAGCAATAATGGAGAGAATGCCTGAACTGGCCTAGCCCTGTAATGAGATTGGTGAATACCCATAATATCATAGAATCTTTATCCAGTAAATGATGGAACCAAACACAGACATCCACAACCAAGAACCAGGCCAATCTCTGGGAATCCAGTTGAAGAGAGGGAGGGCAGAATATATGAGCAAGGGAGGCAATGTCCATAGTGGAGAAATCTACAGAGTCAGCTGAACCAAGCTCATTGTAACTCATTAACTCTGAAGGACAGTGGTTCAGATGCCGGGGAACCAAACTAGGGCCTCTATATGTGGGAGATAATTGTGAAGCTTTGACTATCAGAGAGGGGCCCAGGCAATAGAATCATGATACATGTGTGGTATATGAACTACCTTGTTGGAGCCCATTCCCTATGGTTGGATGTCATGCTCAGTTTAATGCATGGGAGAGGGGCTGAGACTTGCCCTAACCTCTCAGACTTTTTTGACGCCTCATGAGTGTCCTTACCCATGAAGAAGAATTTGTTGTCTTGATTTTAATAAATAAGCCTTTGAAAAATCTAAGCCCCAGACATGGTAAAAGTATTGGAGACAATATTGGCAGGGACTTGAGACATTACAAAGGAAATTTACAACAAGCCTATAGCCAAAATCAAATTAAATAGAGAGAAACTCACATAAAATTCCTCTATCTTTGGAATTTTTTGTTGTGGTATTATTAATTGCCTGTGTTTTCTTGGGTACCTCTAGCCTATTTTAGAGTTTTCCTTCTAGTGCTTCCTGTAGGGTTGGATTTGTAGATAGTGAATTTTGTAAATCTCCTTTTGTCATGAAATAACTTTTTTATCTCCATCTATGGTAATTGAAAGTTTTGCTGGGTATACTAGTCTGGGTTGGCACCCATGGCCTCTTTGAATCTGCATAATGTCTGTTTAGGAACTTCTGGCTTTGAGAGTCTCCATTCAGAAATTGGGAGTTATTCTGATGGGTCTGCTTTTCAATGTTATTTGACCCTTTTGCTTCGCAGCTCTTAATATTCTTTTTATTCTGTATATGTTGTGTTTTGATTATTAAGTGGTGAGAGGATTGTTGTTGATCCAGTGTATTTGGTTTTCTGTAAATTTATGATATTTTCACAGGATTTCCATGTTTAGGTTGGAAAAGTTTCCTTCTATGATTTTGTTGAATAGGTTTTCCATGCCTTTGAGCTGGTACTCCTCTCCTTCTTCTAACCCTATTATTCTTAAGTTTGGTATTTTCCTAGTGTCCCAAATTTTCTAGATATTTTATGTTATGACTTTGTTGGTTTATTGGTTTTTGACCACCAAATCTATTTCCTCTATTGTATCTTCAATGCCTGAAATTCTCTTTTCCATCTCTTGCATTCTGTTGGCTGTACTTGCATCTGTAGTTAGTGTTATATTGACCCAGATTTTTCATTTTCAGAATTCCCTTCATTTGTATTTTCTCTATTGCCTCCATTTCATTTTTCAAGTCTTGGATTGTCTGTTTGTTTGTTTTGGTGTTCTTGGCTTTCTTACAGGACTTATTGACTTCTTCCAATTTTGGGTTTGTCATTCTCTCCATTTATTTATGGTTGGTGTAGCCAGCCTGTAGGTGTTACAATAAATCTTTCTGCCACACGCTTGAGTTCTGCCCGACACATGGATGGTCAAAATAATCTACAGAGTATTATATTAGGCACAAATTCTCCTTGGCCAATGACTAGGATTTCTCATCTGCTAGCTCAATCCTTTTTTTTTCAGAGACAAGGTTACTCTGTGGCTTTGGAGGCTGTCCTGGAACTAGCTCTTGTAGACCAGGGTGGTCTCGAACTCACAGAGATCCACCTGCTTCTGCCTCCTGAGTGCTGGGATTAAAGGCGTGTGCCACCAACGCCCGGCTCCTAGCTCAATCTTAATTATCATAAATCTATATATTTTATAATACTTATCTTATTTAGGATGCTTTCCATTGGTGTCCTCATCCTGGGATCTCATGGTGACTTTGAAGGAGGAGAGAAGGGGCCCACTTCCTTCTTGCCCTGGTTAAATGTGAGTCTCTCTGTTATGTCACTTCCTACGGATCCCTGCTTCTTTACTACATTTCCCAGAATCCTCCTTGACTCCTAGTCACATCTTACTTGCTGCCTCATTGGCCAAACAATACTTTAATTATCATCCAAAAAGACAAAAACACACACAGAAGCACTTCCCCTATCATCTCTTTTTTGTCTAAATAAAAATAAGGATAACTTATCTTTTATAATAACTGAAGAAAATTATAACCATAACTATCTGTCTTCAACTCTATCAAAGACCACAGAAGGATAATATATAAATTCTAGAATTGACGGAGACATTTCGCTGCCCCGAAATTCACCCAAAGTTCTTCTGTAACATTGGGGCATCCATCCTTAGCTTATAGACCACAGTGTGTCTGGCACCTTTCTCCATTTCAGCAGGAACTCTTTAGTATTTTCTTGTTTTGTAAGTTTAGCAGTCATTTTCTTGTGGGTTCTGCATGTTCAGTTTATATAGCAACAAACATGATCATCTCATTAGATGCTGAAAAATTCTTCAAGAAAATCCAACTTCATGATGAAAATCTTGGAGAGATCAGGGATCAAAGGAACATGCCTAAGTATAATAAAGGCAATAAAGAGCAAGTCAACAGCCAACATCAAAATAAATGGAGAGAAACTAAAACTGATCACATTAAAATCAGGAACAAAAAAGCTTTTCACACTCTCCTTATCTGTTCAATACAGTACTCAAAGTTCTATTTAGACTATTAAGGCAATAAAAGGAGATCGAGTGGATATGAATTGGAAATGAAGTCAAACTGTCACTATTCAGAGATTATATGATAGTATACATTAGTGACCCCAAACCACTCTACACAGGAACTCCTAAAGCTGATGAACACTTTAAGTAATGTGGCAGGATACAAGATAAACCCCAAAAGATATGTATACCTCCTATATAAAAATGATAAAGATGCTGAGAAATTAATGTGAGAAATACCACCCTTTACAATAATCACCAATAAAAAATATCTTGACTTAGTGCTAACCAAGAAGTGAATGACTGGATGTGGATGGGTGTTCGGCTGCTGATCGCCATCATAGTGCCCTTCCCTGTACTAAGGGATTGGTAAAATGGAAGGATGTCATTACTGGACTGTGGAACGGTCCTGACCCTATGCTATCATGGGCGAGAGGGTCTGTTTGTGTTTTCCCACAGGATCAATCAGAGCCGGTGTGGGTTCCAGAAAGGCTGACAAGAAGAGTCCCTGCCTCTGAGGATGGTGAAAATCATAAGAAGACCAATGTACCTGATGCTGATGATCATGACGGTGATGCTGATCAACAAGACGACAGCAGAACCCCGATGGGGGATTCTGTCGGTGTTCCCGAAACCACTGCCAATCAGACATTCTGCTCAAGTTTTCCCTAGATTTTTTAGTAGCAATTTGAGTGTAAATTTACCTTTTTGGCCTTTAGATAAGGATATTAGTCCTGTAGAGTGTAATGTTAGTTTTGGTTTGCCAGGGAATTTGTGATTTTTTATAGTTAGTAATATTAGTCAGAATAATGATGGCTGCCCTGGGAGGAATGCTTATCCTTGTCAGTATCATTGCTTTATGTTGTATCTGCAGGATAAGGGTTTCACAGAGGAGAAGTAATGCCATGATTGCACAAGCCTTCGCAGCCCTGGAGGCAGGGCAGTCTCCTCAGGCTTGGTTAACGGTACTCAAAAGCTAAGTAATTACTTTCTCTACACAGGTTGCGAGACATAGTACTGCACATGAAGTGTGAATTTCATGAAGGGCAAGTCTGATTGCATATGGGTTGGTATCGTAATCCCATCTCTGACAAAAGATACCAGACTGGTGTGGCACCAGCTTGGCTGATACCTAGGCGTGGGGCCATTATATTGTCCCTTGTTTTCAGAGATCAGACCCCTACCCTTAACTGTTGTGCTATAAAATAAAAAAGGGGGAACTGTGGAGAGCCACAGGCCTAAGATGGCTCTTGGCTGGATGCCAGGTAGTCCGAGCGTAGCTGTAAACAAGCAATATCTGGAAGTGCTTGAGGCATCTGGCGGCTTCCTCCTTCTGTGGCCTATTCCGGATTGCCAGATGGCATGAGCTGATTGGGCACTGACCATCTACTTAAGGGCTTGCGGAAGCTGGGAGAGGAGAGAAGCTGATGTACAAGGTTTCTGAATAAACTGCTTGAAGAAGAGTCATGGTCTCGTTTCTCTTGCTGGTCGAGATAGACATGAAATGACCCCAGCTATCATTCCTAGCAATAGTAAAGAGGATGCCTGAACTGGCCTACTTCCAAGAGGCAGGTCAAATTCTGGGAACACAGTAGAAGAAAGGGAGGAGGGAATATATAAACAAGGATGGTCAAGATCATGATGGAGATATCTACATAGAGAGCTGAATCAAGCTCTTAGAAATTCATGAACTCTAGACATGTATAACTGTGGAGAGGCCAGTGGACTGAACTAGGCCCTCTGTATATGGTAAACTATTGCAAAGCTTGGACTAGCTGAAGGGCCCCTGGCAATAGGACCATGATGACAGAATTGGCACATAAGCTAACTTTTTGGACACTTTCCCCATATTGGGTTGAGATTTTCAGTCTTAATGCATGGGAGAAGGGCCTGACCCAGCTCCTATTGTGCCAGACTATGATGATTCCTCATGTGGAGGAGTTGACTTGGAGTTGTCTCTGGGGGAGGTGAAGGGGAATGGGAAGATGAAAGGGGGTGGGAAGAGGGGCAATAGGAGAATTGTGGTTGGAATAAACAATGAAATAGAAAGAAATGGAAAAAGAAACAAATAAAAATAAATAAATTCCACTAAAACCTATGAAGAAGGCATTATTTCCACAACACAGTACTTGAAATTTTAGGTAGAGCAATAGGAAAACTGAAGGTGATACAAATTGGAAAAGAAAATGGCAAAATTTAATTATTTGCATAAGATATGATTGCATCCATAAATGACCACAAAAATTCTACCATGGAAGTTCTATATACTGCTGATAAAAACTTCAGCAATATGAGTAAATACAAAATTGCCTCAAAAAAATTCATGAGTCCTTCCATATACTACTGACAAAGGAGCTCAGCCATTAAAGGCTAGGCTCACAACTGAAAATGGGATATTTTTATACAAAAGTTTATTATTCAGATGTTAGGAAAAAAGGGAACATCATAAAATTTGAAGATAAATGACTGGAAGTAGAATAAAATCATCCTATGCCATATAATTCAGGCCAAGAAACACACATGATGTGTATTCACTAATAAGTGAATATTTGCTATTAAGTACAGTTTTGCCATATTCTAATACACAGATCCAGAGAAGTTAAATAGAGTTTGGAGTGATGAATGAATCTTCTGGGAAGAGAATGTATGGACTATTTTATGGGTGGATGGGAATGTGAGGGATCAAGTGAGAGAGTGAGGTAATGAGGGAGAGAGATATGTGGAGAGGAGACTGAAATATGTGAACATTTAGGGGCAATATGGAAACCTAGAACAAAGGAATCTTCCAGGAACTTATAAGGTTGACCTTATCAAGCACCTCTAGTAATGAAGAATACAGAGAATTTTCTGTAACAAGGTTAGTCTCCCACTGCAGGGACTGGCGCAGGAACCCAGTCATGAAACTATTTGATTTACAACCTGCCCTTCTTACAATATGCTGAGGAACAATGTTTACTCAGAACATGTTGGAGCACACCACAAGAGGGAGCCTATATCTAACAGTCCCTCATAAATGTCCAGGAACCAGAAACCAGAAGCTGGATAGCTTAGAGACCTAGGTTACAACAAGAGATCACAGACAAATGCTTCTCTCTCTCTCTCTCTCTCTCTCTCTCTCTCTCTCTCTCTCTCTGTCTGTCTCTCTCTCCCTACCCCCTCTCTCATACACACACACAAATACAAAGAAAATGCAATGATTCCTAAATTCTGCTATACTCATAGAAGAAGTACCTAAGTGCCTTTTGGGAGGCTTCCTACCACAAATGATAGAAGCCTACACAGACACCCATAGCAAAATAGTAGGCAGAGCTAGGGGAAATATAATAAGCAGCAGGAAGAATTCTAGGAACCAGAGGGGTAGAGGACAACAGGAGAGCACAGCCCACACAATTAAGTAAGTGGTGCTCACAGGGGCACACAAAGGCAGCAGTGGAAGTCATGGAGCCTGCATGTATCTGCACCAGCCCTGTGCATACATGCTATAGTCTTTAGTTTGAGATTTTTGTTGGACTGTCAAAGGGAGCGGGGAGTCTCTGACTCTTGTCTACTCATGGGAATTATTTTATCTTACTGTACTGCCTTGAACAACTTTGATATCAGGATATATGCCTAGACTTAATGCATCTTATTATGCCAAGTTTGATTGATTTTACTGGGAGATCTGCTTTTTTCTGAAGGAAAGTAGATGATCAGTGATTTGGGGGAAGGAAAGTTGGGGAGGATATTGAGAGGAGAGAAGGGAAACTGTGCTTAGTATGTATTGTATGAAAGAAGAATAAAAAAGAAAAGAAAATCCCCACATCATATCCTACATAAAACACCATGTAGAGAAAACAAAGAAAGTATACTGAAAGGTACAAGAAGGAAATTCCTGATATTAACCCACACAAATACCTGAGTTTTGACAAAGAAACTAAATTCCTATAATGGAAAAAAAAGCATCTTCAACAAATGGTGCTGGCATAACTGGATTTGGACACGCAGAAGATTGCAGATGGATCCATATCTTCTCCATACACTAAACATAAGTCCAAAGGGATTAAAGACCTCAACATAAATTAAGCCACACTGAACCTCCTAGAAGAGAAGGTAGGTGGCACACTTGAACAAATTGGAACAGGAGACCACTTTCTGAACATTACTCCAGTAGCTCAAACATTGAGATTGACAATAAATAAAAGGGACCTCCTTAAACTGACAAGCTTCTGTAAAGCAAAGGACACATTCAGCAAGACAAAACACCAGACCATACAATGAGAAAAGATTTTCACTAACCCCACATCTGACAGAGGGCGGATCACGAAAATGTACAGTGAACTCAAGAAGCTAGCCTTCAAAACACCAAACAATGTAATTAAAAGATGTGGTGCAGAACTAAATAGAGAATTCTAAACAGAGGAATCCAAAATGTCTGAAAGACACTTGAGAAAGTGCTCATCATCGTTAGCCATCAGGGAAATGCAACTCAAAACCACACTGAGATACCATCTTACTCCTGTCAGAATGGCTAAAATCAATAACACCAATGACAATTTATGCTGGGTAGTATGTGGAGAAAGAGGAACTCCATTGCTGGTGGGAGTGCAAACTTGTACGACCACTTTAGAAAGTAGTATGACAGTTTCTCATGAAAATCGGAATCAGTCTACCTCAATATCCAGCAATCCCTTCTTGGACATATACCCCCAAATGCACACTCATTCAATAAGAACATATGTTTACCTATGTTCATAGCAACATTATTTGTAATAGCCAGAACCTGGAAACAGACTAGATGCCCCTCAACTGAAGAATGGATAGAGAAAATGTGGTATATTTTCACAATGAAGTATTACTCAGCAGAAAAAAACAATGGAATCTTGAAATTTGCAGGCAAATGTATGTAACTAGACTAAACCATCCTGAGTGAGGTAACCCAATCACAAAAAGATAAACATGGTATGTACTCACTCATTTTTGATTTTTAGACATAGAGCCAAGGATCACTAGTCTACAATCCATACTGCCAGAGGAGCTAAGAAACAAGGACCACAAGAGAAGATTTCATAGTCACTGGATGAATGGGATGGAGACAAGAACCCCTGACCAAATTGGAGCCCATGGTCAGAGAGAAGAAGGAGAGTCTTCATCCAGGTGCTGTTCGAAGCAGAAACAGACACCCACAGTTAAGCACTGAAGCATACTACTGGAATTCAGTTGTGGAGAGGGAGGAGTGTTGAGCAAAGGAGCCAAGACAGGGATGGTGAGACCTGCAGAAACAGTGGACCTGACCTACTGATAGAATGGAGACTCTAGTCATAAAGCTGGGGAAACAGTATTGGACCAAACCAAGCCCTCTGAATGTGGGTACCAGCTAGGAGTCCAAGATACTCTATGGGTCCTCTAACAGCTAAGCCAGTCTTTATCCCTAAAGCACAAATGGACTCTGGGAGCCCACTCCCTATGGAGGGATACTATTGCAGCCTAGATACAGCAAGGAAGGCATAAGCCCTCCCCCAAACAATATGACAGACTGAAGGTCCTTGATGGAGGGCCTCACTATCCTTGGGGAGGAGTAGGGAGTGGGTTGAGGTGGGTTGGGTGGGGAACATGGGAGGATGGGAGGGTGAGGGAATGAGGGGATGGATATGTATATATGAGTAATTAAAAATAAAATAAAAAGAAGGAAAAAACACAAGTCACATATAAAGAAAAACCTACAAATGTAACAACTGATTCTCAATGGAAACTTTGAAAGGCAGAACAGTCTGGTGCAATGCCTTCAAAATCCTCAAAATCAATGATTCATAATTTAGATGAATATACCCAGGTAAAATATTTGCCACATTTGAAGGACAGTGAAGAAAATTTCCATCACATAGACAGCCTAAAGTAAATTATTTACAACAAAGAAAATCTAAAGAAATCATCAGGTGCATTATTTCTCCTGATGTAAGGAATCAGCATATCAAGGAAGAAAGCAATGTTATAATTCTTCTTTAAAAAGTGCCAATGAGAACATAAACAATTCCAAAAAAGGAAACATGATGCCTACAAATAACACACACACACACACACACACACACACACACACACACACACACACACTCACACATCTCTTTTCATTTACTCATTTCTTATGCAATATGTCCCAACCACATCCTCCACTTCTTCCACTCCCCGAATTCCACCCATATCTCCCCTCCTACCCAGACCCTCTGTCCTCTGTTTCCTTCAGAAAAGGGTAGAACTCCCAGGGATAGTAACTAAACATGTCACAATAAGATGCAATAAGCCTGTTCACAAAACCTGTATTGTTAAGGGCCATGGGTCCTAAACTATGGGGTTTAAAGCCCATCTTTGTAAGTCCTTTTATGACCTTTAAGTTTTCGGCTTAAAGCCAGTTCTGAGCCTGCTATAACCTGTAATTAGAAGGTTTGGCAAAAAGGAACTGCTAACTGCTTCTGTTCCGAGAAAGGGCCTGGGGCTTTCGCTGTTCTGGGGAAGACCACAGATGTTCTGGCTGATAAGAAGAATGCTCTGGCCTCTGCATACACCAGATGTTCCTTCCTGTTATTCCCCGCTTACCCAATTTCCTTGGTGCAGTGCTATATAAGCCCACTCTGAGCCCCAATAAATCGAGACCTTGACAATTGCACAGATGGATTCTGGGCCCCTCTTTTGCGCGCTTGGTCTCCTTCCTTTCTCTCGCCCATGACTCTTTTAGGCAGCCCCCCTTCGGAACCCTGAATGACTGACCCGTGGGACTGGTCACTGTATCGAGTCTGGCAAGGCAAACCAGTAGGAGAATCAGGGTCTCTTGAGCAGGCAAAAGAGTCAGAGACCCGTTCTCTCACTGTTAAGAGTCCCTCAAAAACTCCAAGTTAAACAATAACCCATGCAGGCTCCCTGATTATGAACTCAGTCTTGTGAGCCCCATGGTGCCTTGTTAGTTCTTTCTGTGAGCCATGCACTTTTGGAGTATTCCAGCCCTCTGGTTCCTTTAATCCTTCAAGATTACTTTGAAACAACAATGGTCTCAATTCTCCAAACAAAAGATACACACTGACAAAATGAATAAATAAGCAACATCCATATTTCTGTTATGTAAAAGAAACTTATTTTAACTTTAAAGGAAACATCATGATTAAAGTAAAATGATGCATGAAATTATGCAATCAAATTGGAACATGAAGGAAGCACAAGTCTACATTATACTATCAGACAAAGTAGACACCAAACTAAAATTAATCACAATAGACAAAGAATAATACTGTATTCTAATCAAGGAAATAGTTAATGAGTATGATATTACTAGCTTAAACATGTATTTAGCAAACACTTATGTATCTGTTCTTATTTTTTAAATTCTGTACTGGATTTTATGTTATAGATAAGCACCAAACCATAAATCATTATGATCATTCTTTTCTGCCAGCCTGTCTCAACAACTGCTTAAATCCCAAATGTACACTCAGATGCCATTATAATACTGTTGGCCATTGGCTTGGGTTTCTTATTGGCTAGCACTGTCTTAATTATTAACCCATAAATACTAATCCATGTATTTCTATGTGGTCTTATTTTACTGAGGAATGCTGAACCTGCAACTTCTTTGCCTTCTACATGATAACTACAGAATGTCTCTACAGAGAAGAGAGCAGTTCCATGTTTGTCCCTGCATATATCCTGATTCTGCCCAGCTATGTTACTTCCAGGCTGGCCAATCAGCCAATTAGTGTTTTATTCATTAACCAATAAGAGAAACAAATATACAGAAAGACTTACCCCATCAATGTTCTCTTTTCTTTCTAAATAAAAATGGTTTTAACATTAACATAGTAAAACTAGTAGAACTACATATAAAAAAACAGTCATCAACTAAGAACTATAGTTACAAAATTTAGTCCATTAACATTTAGCAAGATTGAAAGAACATATTCCGTCATCTATCATATCTTTGTGAATCTAAAGTATTATATATAACTTATCTATTATCCCAACTAATGAAATCATAACCATAACTGTCTATCTTCTACTCCATAAATAACCATAGAAAGATAATATATAAACTATAGAATTGACAGAGACATCTCCCTGCCTGAAGTTCCTCCATAATGTTGGAGCCTCAATCTTCAGCCCATAGGCCATAATGTGTCTGGCAGACTTCTCAGCAAAGCAGGAATTTTGAAACTGTCGACCTGTATTTGCAGTTTGTCAGTCATTTTTCTCTGTGTACTGCAGAATGTCTGGCAGACTGTTCCATGAAGCAGGAACCCTTTAGGACTTTGCCATCAAGTTCAGCACTTACTTACCTGTGGGTCCTACATGTCCGATTTATCAAACAGTCCAGGCAAGAACAGTTTCTTGCCCAAATGGTTAATCTTGCCATGTTGAAGGCAAAATCCATATTGAATTTCTTCCATGCCCTTCCTCCTTTCTGATGTAATTGGTGTTGCCAGAAGCAGTTGCGTCTCACTGTCATGAAAAACCCTAAACTATTTTAAATAATATATTCTGTAGGTCTTTAAAAGGTTTGAAGACTATCTTTCCATCTCACATATATCTCAGTATATCTAGAAAACCTAACTAACATAATTATGAATTTTAATATCATAGGTTAGTATATATAATCTGTATTTAAATATACATTACATTTTGAAAAGAGCCGTATAAACACAATACTTAAACAATAGGAGAAATATACCTATCACAAAATTGACCTTAAATTTGTATCAATATATGACAATCAATTCCAATACAAGTATTCATTTGTATATCCTAATCACCCTTTTTCCTTAAAAAAAATTGGTTGTGATCATTAAACATTTACAATCCACCCCATTCAAATGAAAACAAACATTTATATGCAATATTTGGGATTTGGGGTATTATTTTCTCCAAATGCTTCCTGCTGTTCAGAGGCATTGGAGTACCATGAGGATCCTTAGAAAACATTGAAACCTGGCCAAGTCCTTGTATTAGTAGTCTGTAAGGCTGCATCTTCTCAGATGTTTTCAATGTTGTGTCACCTGGGACTTTGCTTGATCAAATCATATTAGTCTGCAAGGAATACACAGCTTTTCATTTTCTGAGGAAAAAAAAACAGAAAGCCTCTTTTCCAAAGTAACATGTCTATAGACTTAAAATGTGAAATCAAAGCATTTTAAAAGTATATAGGTTCGATTAATCTAGCAGCATTTAAAATCCAATGTCTTTTAGTTGTTAACACAACAGCATACAGTATCCAGACCCTCAGTGTATTTTCCATCTTTTTGTGGCTTATTTTAGTACACTATTTCTTTTTCTTTTATTTTTTCATTTTTTGAGACAGGGTTTCTCTGTGTAACTTTGGCTGATCTTGAGCTCACTTTGCACATAAGGCTGGCCTTGAAGTCACTGAGATCTGCTTGCCTCTGCCTCCTGAGTGCTAGGATTAAAGGCATGTGTCACCAAATCCAACTACTCTATTTCTTCATTGTTTTCACCACTTTATCCTGTTTCTTTTTTCTCACACGCCTACATATATTTTTAAAAACACTGTAAACCTTTAAGAGGTTTGACTTCATGTGAATGTGTCATTACCTTATACGTTCATCTTTTTCTGGCCATGAGTCTTTTATCTGCTAAACAACATTGTTAAAATCCAAGCAGCAGCTGTTTTAGCCACTGACTTTCCAACATGGTGGGCATAAGTTTACCTCCAGCACTGGGAGCTGTACTCAGTGCCTCTTCACTTAAACCTTTATGAGTAAAAGATAAATCTGATATGCAGAGTGCTGGTCATTTCTGGCATCATCTTCTCAAACACATACACTCTTTTCTTCTTGGTAGCAGGGCCTCTTAATATGACCCCTGCAGGTTTTTTGTTTGTTTGTTTTTAAGCTGAGCCAGGAAACCTTCCTTAAAGAAGATGCACGAGTCTCTGCTTGTCTATAGGGGAAGAGAACCCATGTGAGAAAAAATGCTGCCACCAAGATGCCTTGCTTGTCTCTGTTCTTTTGTTTCTAAAATCCCTTTTTAAGCTTTTGTCAAGTTCTAAGTGTAAGTTCCTTAAAACCACATTGCCGGCACTATTTTGTTATGGGCATTTTTCCAGCCAACCTGGACCCAGAGCAGTATCAGCACAAAATGAACACACACACACACACACACACACACACACACACACACACACTATATTTGTCATTTCCTGTCTGGCCAATCAGCCAATCAGTGTTATATTCACTAACCAAGAAGAGAAACACATATGGAGAAAGACTTCCCCATCAATAATAGTAGGCAATTTTCCAATAAATAGGTCATCAGGAGTAAATTGAAATATTACAATTAAATGACATCCTCAATCAAATGTATTTAATAGACATCTGCAGGATATTCTACACAAAAACTAAAGAATAAACAATCTACTCACAACACACAAAAGCTTGTATAAAAATGGACCACAACCTGTGATTAAAAACTCAAACCAAATTTTTATTAATTCAAAAGATTGATGTAACACACTGTATTCTGTATGAGGACAGTGAAGACTAGAGTTAATTAATTCCCTTGTCCCTGAATAAATGATAAATGGGTGTTTTATAGGGGAACAACTTACACAGAATAATAAAGAACCACTGAAGAATTTTCTCTTCCCTTCCAATCCAATCTGCATCCCAAGAGCAAAGAGAGCATGTGAGGGAGAGACCACACTTCATGCTTTCCTCTTTCTGCTTCTGTCAGCACCTGAAGCCACAACCAGAATGCTGTGGCTACCATTACATGTTCACAGGCAAGACACCCCTAGGGGATGCCAAAAAAATCTTATATTAACAGCAAAAAACCCTCTCTAATAAGAATAAAAATTAATAGAGATTAAGCAAGGTGTTACTGAAAAATTAATGGTTTTAAAAGAAATTAAAGAAATAAAAATTCTCTTATTACTGAAAGAAAATGTAACTTCTCCCCAATCCAAAAAATCTTGAACATGTAAAAAGCTGTCATATGAGGAGAACTTATAGATCAAAGGGACTGTATTAAAATAGTAGAAAGAAAACTAATTCTTAGCTTAAGGTTGTAACTCAAATATTACAAAAACAAAAACCATCTATATCCATCTCAGTGGAATGAGAGAAATAACACAAATCAAAGTAGATGATAGAAATATAGGCAGATAAAGTAATAGAAAAAATCAACTAATCTGACTTCAAGATTAAACTTGGGGCATTCAGCATTCATTGTATTGCCCTCTTGACTCTATTTTGTGTCTCTAACTTTTCCTTAGTATCTTCACCTGTTTTTTTATTTGAATTACAAACAAGATTGAATTACAAGACAATCCCAGTTCCCTTCTCCCTCCCTTCCTCCCCTATCACCCCCCAACTAATACCCTATTGTATATGTGTCTTCTATTCTACAACTGACTCAAACTTTCTTCTCCCCCATGACCTCTGCATCCTTCCTCTTCTTCCCTTCTCATTCTTGTAGCTCCCTCCTCCCTCTTCCCATGCTCTCAATTTGCTCAGGGGATCTTGACCCTTTCCCCTTCTCCAGGGGACAATGTTTGTCTCTTGTAGGGTCCTCCTTGTTTACCAGTTTCTCTGTCAGTGTGGATTATAGGCTGGTAATCCTTTACTCTGTGTCTAAAATATCTTTTCCCAGTTGTGGGCTGCCATTTTGTCTTTCTGACTGTCTCCTTTGCCTTACAGAAGCTTCTCAGTTTCAGGAGGTCCCATTTATTAATTGTTGATCTCAGTGGCTGTGCTACTGGTGTTATGTTCAGGAAGCAGTCTCCTATACCAATTAATTCAAGGGTATTTCCCACTTTATCTTCTAGTAGGTTGAGTGTGGCTGGATTTTCATTGAGGTCTTTGATCCATTTTGACTTAAGTTTTGTGCAGAGCTAAAGGCTTGGGTCTATCTGTAGTCTTCTACATGTTTGCATCCAGTTATGCCAGCACCATTTTTTTGAAGATGTTCTCTTAGTTCCAGGGTATATATTTGGATTGTTTGTCAAAAATCAGGAGTTCTTAGGTGTGTGGGTTAATATCAGGGTTTTCAACTCTATTCCATTGGCCTACCTGTCTATTTTTGTGCCAATACCAAGCTGTTTTCAGGACTATAGCTCTTTAATAGAGCTTGAAGTCAGGCATGGTGATGCTTCCAGAAGTTCCTCTATTGCACAGGGTTGTTTTGGCTATCCTAGGTCTTTTGTTTCTCCATATAAAGTTGAGAATTGTTCTTTCATGGTCAGTGAAGAATTCTGTTGGAAATTTGATGGGGATTGCATTGAATCTGTAGATTGCTTTTGCCAAGATTGCCATTTTTACCATGTTGATCCTGCCTATCCAAGAGTATGAGAGATCTTTCCATTTTCTGGTATCTTGTTTAATTTCTTTCTTATGGTACAGGTCTTTCACTTTTTTGGTTAGTGTTACTCCAAGGTATTTTATGTTGTTTGTGGCAATTGTAAAGGGTTATGCTTCTCTGATTTCTTCTCCACCAATGTGTCATCCATATATGGTAGTGCTACAGATTTTTTTGAGTTAATCTTGTATCCTGCCACTTTGATGAAGGTGTATATCAGCTGTAGGAGTTCCCTGGTAGAGTTTTTCGGGTCACTTATGTAGACAATCATATCATCTGCAAATAGTGAGAGTTTGACTTCTTCCTTTGCAATTTGTAATTCCTTGATTTCCTTTTGTTGTCTTATTGCTCTAGCTAGAACTTCAAGGACAATATTGAAGAGGTATGGAGAGAGTGGACAGTCTTGTCTTGTTCCTGATTTTAGAGGCATTGCATTGAGTTTCTCTCCATTTAATTTGATATGGGCTGTCAGCTTGCTGTATATTGCTTTTATTATGTTGAGGTATGTTCCTGTTATCCCTGATTTCTCCAACACCTTTATCATGCAGAGGTGTTGGATTTTGTCAAAGGCTTTTTTGGCATCTAGTTAGATGATAATGTGTTTTTTTTCCTCAGTCTGTTTATATGGTGGATTACATTGATGGATTTTCGTATGTTGAACCATCCTTGCATCCCTGGGATGAAGCCTACTTGATTGTGATGGATGATTTCTCTGATGTGTTCTTGGATTCGATTTGCCAATATTTTATTGAGAATTTTTGCATCATTGTTCATGAGGGATATTGGTCTGTAGTTCTCTTTCTTAGTTGTGTCTTTGTGTGGCTTGGGTATCAATGTTATTGAAGCCTCATAAAAAGAGTTTGATAATGACCCTTCTGCTTCTATTGTGTCTTTCCCTGTTTTTTCCTCAATCCACACTCTCCTTCTCAGGTAAGTACCAGGAAATTTGGCTGTGTGTGACTCAAACCCTACAAAGATGGATTCTTAAACTGCATGCAACAGGATATTTGTGCAAATGAATTCATGTGATTGTGGTATCATGCATAAGACTTGAGCAAACCATTGTTTTTGCTTGAGCACTTTTGTGTGTTGTGTTAAGCTGCTAGTGTAAACTTTTCTCTTAGTACTGCATTCATAATCTCATGAATTTGGTTATTTTGTAGATTCATTTTATTGAAGTCTAGGAAGTCTTTAATTCTTTTTTTCATTTCTTTCTTGAACCAGTGATGATTCTGTTGAGCCTTATCATTTTCCATGAGTTTGTAGGCTTTCTCAAATTTGTGTCTTTGTGAAAAGTGGTTTATTCCCAATTTTTGTATCTGTTTAGATTTGCTTTGTGACAGAGTATTTGTTTGAAAGCAATATTAACAAACCAAGAGACAGCTGACCTGAACTCTTGGTAGCTCAGAGATTCTAGAGCCACAAATGGGGAGCATGCATGGTGGTGAAATATGCCCCTTGCATGTTGGCAACAGTTGTGTAGCCTGGTCTGTTTTGGGAACCCTGGCAATGACAAGGATTTTCCCTGGTGCATTAGTTTGTCTTTGGAGCCATTCCATATAGTGGGAAGACTGGCTTAGTCTGCATGTAAGGAGTTGGGCAAGGGTATTCCCTCAACTGAATGTTCCAGGGTTTGTTCACTACCCATGAGGGGCTTTATTTTTTCTGAGGAGTAGATCTGCTGTGGGTTTTGGAGAGGTGGGGTTTCTGGAAGAGGGGAAGTGCAGGGTCTTAGCCCAACCACAGAAGGCTGAGCTGGGTCTAAGGAATGGTGCTGCTCACCTGTTGTTTCCAAAAGCCTCCCAGAATCCCAGAGAAAATCAGACACAGCAGGTTGTCTAGTCAAGCAGGAACTCATTTAGTGTCCCACAGCAAGCATCTTTTAAAGCAAAAAACCACAGAGTAGGAAAACAGCCAGCCAATGGTTTTAATGTTCAGCCTATCATGTGCCTAGGCACCCTATGCTTTATATAGTGAACACAAGCTCTTCATGCAGTGACCTCATCTGGTTCGATGTAGGCAACCAGTCATCCTTTTTTGTAAACAACCCAGGATTCACCCATCTGACTTCCCCTCAGAGCTTTCTTTGACTGATTCATGTGCCCTACAGATTCCCCCTTTTTGTATTAGACTATGGCCCACCTCATTTCAAAGTATTGGCCTCTTGTCACCTGATCAGAGGTTCAAGTCTAATAGCGCATTTGTCAAGGTTCAATCAAAAGGGAGATATCCTCAGGGCTGAGCCACTCACAATGTATGAGAGGGGGCATCAGTTGGGTCTCTTGAGTCTTTGCTCTGATTAGTTTGACCAGCCTATTGAAAAGGCAAAGCCTAAAGGCACAAATTAACGTTATTACTATGAAGGAACAGGGTACAGATTGCCTTATCCAGCAGTCGGTCCCCATTTTCTCACACCTCCATTGTGCACAGTAGAAGGCATCCACCCCATCACATTTGGATGTGTCATTTGTTGTTCAATTGCGCCCCAGTTGTAAAGATATCTTTCCACCAGCTTCCTGGGTTCTGCTGTCACTTTAGGGCCCACAAATAACACACAAAGACTTATATTAGTTACAATGCTGCTGGCTAATGACTAGGATTTCTTATTTGCTAGCTCAGTCTAAATTATCAACCATAACTACTAATCTACATATTTTTATATGGACTTACTTTACCAAGGACACTGGCCTTATGAGTCCTCTCTTCCTGGGATCACATGGCACTTCTTCTACGTTTCTCAGAATCCTCCTTCTCTCCTAGTCCCACTTATCTTTCTTCTCTATTGGCCAACTGTGTTTTATTCATTAACCAAGAAGAGAGACACATACACAGAAGGACTTCCCGCATCACCGGGTCGTATGTAAAATTCAGTGTCCTTTAAGGCTCCCCTATTGGGAACATGTGAGCTGCCTGGGGATTTGGGATCAGATATGTAGAGCAGATGGCTTCCACACAACCCTCCACATTCAGACCATCCTTGATGAAGATGGTATCCCACATCCCAAGATCCTTGGGCCATGTCACAGAGGTTGAAGAAGAGCATGGACTGACTCATTCGTGGTACCATTGAAGACATCTCCATTGGTGGCATCCATCACCATCCACATCATCTTTTGGGGATGATGAGGGTCACTGGAGCAGTCAGCATCAGCAGCTGAAGCATCAGAGCAGTCAGGATGTAGGCCATCATCTGGAATTTTAAAAGAACATAAGAGCTTCTCAAGGGTCCGGCATCCTTGGGAATGGTTAGGGAGCATTGTATTGGCCCCCTTCTTTCGGCAGATGAGCCTTGACAACCATTGTTGTTTCCTTGACTTGTTGGTCAAACTGTTCTTGGTCATCCTCCTGCATTGTGGGGACAGGCAGGAATTTTAGATTTCTGGCCAGAAGCCAGATGGATGCTTCCTCCCCATTGGGAAGACACATCCAAATCCCATTGTAATTAATCATCCAGGCCACTCCAATGGGATGTTAGAGGGTCTTTACATTTGATCTTTACTTGGGTTTGGAGTTTTTTTGACATCAATGTTTTTGGAGCTTCGATTCAGTTGCTCCCCTAGGAAAATTCAAAATATTAATAGTAAATAAAGCCATTCCTGGTTGTAAATGGGGGATGATTACACCTTTTTGTTTTAAAGTTGTTATTTATGACATTGTTGGTTTTTTTCTATAATTGCTCAACCCTGTGTCTTGTAACGGATTCCTGTAGCATGTTTGATGTGTCATCTATTGAAAAATTCTGCCATGGAATTACTGGCAAAGCAAGGGCCATTATCAGTCTTGACCATTTTGTGTAATCCTAGGGCTGTGAAACTTTGGAGGAAGTGTGCTTGAGCATGTTTGGTCTTTTTCTTCTGTGTGTGCAGTGGCACAACAAGCCCCTGAATAATTGACTATGGATACAAAACATACTTATGTTTGCCCAAAGCTGGAAAATGAGTAAAATCAGTTTGCCAGAGGATATTGGTCTGTAGGATCTGAGGTTAACTTCTGGTGGCTGTAGAGGAGGAACTCTTAGATATGGTTGACATGATTTGTTGGTGTGAACTATCTTTTTTTTCTTTTATAGGAATTATTGGGAACCTATTATGTAGTCCCCTCCAATTGACATGGCTCATATCATGCAATTGAGTAGCTTTCTGTAGTTTTAGAGCCTCTGGAGCTGTCATTCATTGCCCTTAGTTAGGAACCCTGGGAAGCCGGAGTGCCCCCAAAGGTGATGAAGGTAAATTGGTGCCTCACAACCCTCTAAAAGGGCCTGAAGAGCCACGATGATGGGGGGATATAGGGTTATTATCTAATGGAATGTGTGCTTGTGGAATGTGGGTAAGTATGTTAACCACATAGAGACTGTCTGAAAAAATACTGCAGGGTTCAGAGATGTCCTGTAATTCCATCTTCACAGCCAGCATTTCCTTATAGTGGGCAAAATCTTGACAGGGTTGAAATCTTTGATGGCTTGGTGTCACTTGGTATCCCCTAAAGGCAACATAGGCAGAGCCTGCTTCGTCCACATCAGTGAATAGGCAGATGGCTTCAGATGGAAACAAGGAACACATCTTAAGGGGGAAGTCTCTGTAAAAGAGGAGCCCCTTTGGAATGTCTTAATCAATACTCCCCATAAATCCTTCTAACATGAGCAAGACAGGTGTTTGGCCCTGGAAGGAATTCAACATCCTGCCACCAGGAATAGGAAGACAATGGCATGTAGGTCTAGCACATAGTTTCTGGGTCTGGGTCCTGCCCTTTATAATGGCATCAGTGAGATGATCTTCCTGAGAGTAGACCAGAGGTATTCCTCCCAAAGAATTTTGATCCATTCCAATGGCTTCCCATACTGAGTTAGAACAGCTATAATCAGGTAGGCTCCAGCAAACAGCCAGAGGGACAAGGGTCTAGTCACTGAATACCTCCTTAGACAGCATTTGCCCATGGCCTTCTGAAAGACAAGGAGCAGCCAATGGTGTTCCTTTGTCATAGTTATACTATAATGAGGTGCCTTGTCTTTTAGCAGGGTACACAGGGGTACCAGGTCTTCTGTGGGGATTCACACCCAGGGACTCAGCCAATGAATCTCCCCCCAGTAAGTACTGGAGCTGGGTCAGTGTCATAGATTTAGGCACCTCCAGAACAGGCTTAAGTGGGCTAGCCCGTGTCAGCTTGAGGTGAGACACAAGTACTTTGAAGGAGGGCAGCTTTTGGACCTTTTCTGGGGCAAGAGTTGACCCCCCTTTAAGCAATTAGAGCACCTGTGTCACAAAACACTCCAGGTATGCTGGATTCTGATGTCCCAAAATTAAATCATACATATAAGCATATATTCTTGAATCCTTTGACTTTAGCATAGGTCTTAAGAGAGTATCAAGAAAATGTTGACAGAAATCTGGGCTGTTAGTCATTCATTGTGGTAATACTACCCATTCAAAATGTTGATCAGGTTTGGAATAATTAAGTGAAGGAACGAGAAGGCAAATTTGTCACAATTGTCTGGATATAGCATTGTAGTAAAGAAGCAATCTTAATATCAATTACCATAAATGTATATTCTGTGGAATAGCAGGGTCCAGGGCATGACCTTTAAGGGTCCCACTAGTTTTATCCTCTCATTTAAATTGTGCAAATCTTGGAGCATGCACCAAGCCCTTGAAGCCTTTTGAATTATAAACACCAGGGTGTGCCATGGGCTCATAGAATGGCAGATATGTCCCAGCCTTAATTGGTCATTCAGTAGCTGATGGAGTGCTAGCAGATTAGGTTTAGTCAGTGTCAACTGCTCCAGTCATATGGGTTTTCCTGTTGCCAATCTGATAGGTGGCACTTGGGGGCCAGTGGCCCTTATGATTGGGGGTACACCTGAATAGACCTCTCAGACATCCCCCTCTGTGGTTCTGGAGGTTGAAAAACTCCTTTTCTGTGGCCCACTTTAGGTCTTTTCCCACCCTTTGTGCCCTTTTCTCTTCCAGGATATTCTCATAAAAAGCCCAATGATCTGTGGTCATGAAAGCCTCCATTTGGCTTAGCATGTCCTGTCCCAGCAAACTGACAGTAAGGCCTTTGACCACTAAAGGTCATATCTTTCCTTGGTCCTTATCTGGGCTGGTCCAGCACATTAAGGTCATTGTTTCTCTTGATTCAGAGTTACCTCCCACCTTTAAAAGCAAGAGCCCAGGTGCAAGCTCCCAGGTGGAAGATACTTCCTCCTCCCTGAGTACTGTTCTGTCTGCCCTGTGTCTACTAAAGAGTGAAACATCTTACTGCCTCTAAAAATGGTCATTTTTGGACAAAGTTCTTCAACCAAGTGGAGAGTCCAGTAGGCTTGTGTTGTCTGGGTATGAGACCTTCCTATCCTACCTTTAGAGTGGCTTCCTCCCTTTTTAATGGGGCTGGAGGCTGCACCTCCTGTAGTTTAAAGGCTCCCTTCCAGATCATATTTTGATCTACAGTCCTTCTGATGGTTTCCCTTCCTGCACTGAGGGCATGGGGTCAAGGTAGGCTTAGTCCTTCCTGGTCTGTTTGCAGAGGGGGTGTTTTAAAATGTCCCTTATGTCCACAATTAAAGCATGTCCTTTTCAACAGTGGCCTTGAGGATCCTTGACCCTTGGTTGCCAGGGCCAGGGTGATGGCCTCCATCATGTCTGTCATCTGTGCCTGTAAGGCAAGTACCGGAGACTGGGTTTGGTGTTGGGTACATACATCTTGAGAGGCTACCACCCATCTGCTCAGGGAACTGTCTTTTAATCCCATGCAGGCCATTCTATGGTCCCCATTCATTCCTTCCCATTCCAGCAGTTTGATAAATTGTTCTCTGAGGTACCTGGCAGTAGCATGCGCTGAACATTCTGTTGGACCTGGTCTATGAACTCTGGCAAGGACTCCCCAGGCTTCTGCCTCACCCCTGCTATGAGGGACTCATCATCCATTCTAGTCCAGGTATTCAACCCAGCCTGCCTTACCTGATCCCAATACAACCCAAGGATCCCTGCTTGTTGAACTGAAGTGGAATAACCCTGTCTCCCATTCCCAACAGCATAACATAGGTAATAGGGATGGAGGGATTAACTTGCCTATTTGCCTTAGCTCATACCATAAATTCCTCTTCATTTGATTAACTGAGAACAAGGGAGGACTGCCTTAGCCACATCTATACAGTCGTTAGTGATGTACAGATGATAAGCGATGACCTGCAACAGGGGCTGTGCCTAAGGGTAATTAGTGCCATCTTCCACCACAGCCTTGAGCAGCTCTTTAAGATCCTTGGCCTCCCAATGGTACCAGTCTAGAAACTTGCCTGGCTCCTGGGCCAAGTTTACCGGGTAGGCTTGGGGGGCCCTAGTTGTATCCTCACATCATTTCTTGATTGGCTAGTCCTCTGCATAAACCAGGCCTCTAGGTCTGGACCTACAATTGTCTGTTCTATTACAGGGATTCAGGAACCTCAGATTTTTTTCTGAGGGTGGTATAGGTAGACACAACTTTCTCACTCCTGGGAGCATAAGGTGGGGATCTGGAGTCATCTGGTATGGATGGTTTGGCCCATTGTTCCTCTGCCTCATCTTTGTTAGACTTCCCCAGTCTTTCTCCTCTCTTCTTACTGAAAATAGAGTCACCCATACTCACTTACCCTGAGAGACCATTTGGCCTCCGCTGAGATTTGCATCCTCTTGCCCCAGGTTTGGGTGACAGATGCAGGGTCTTAGCCCAACCACAGAAGGCTGAGCTGGATCCAAGGAAGGGTAAGTGCATTGCTAGCCCATTATCCAGCCTCCCAGAATCCTAGAGACAATCAGACACAGCAGGGAGTCTAGTCAAGCAGGAACTCATTCAGTGTCCCAAAGCATGCATCTTTTAAAGCAAAAAACCACAGAGCAGATAAACAACCAGCCAATGGTTGTAAATGTCAGTCTATCACAGCCCGCACACACTATTCTTTACCTAGTGAACACTAGTTGTTCATGCAGTGACGTCATCTGGTTCATCTAGGCAACCAATCATCTTTTTTTTTTTGTAAAAATATCAGGACTCTTCCATCTGACTTCACCTCAGCACCATCTTTTACTGGGTCCTGTGTCCTACTGGGAGGGAGGGGAACTCATGCTATATGAAATAAATACAAAACTAAAAATAAAGACCTGAGAAAGAGCAAGTCAGATTAAAATCCCTGGATGAAAGTGAGAGGGGAACATGGAAATGCATCCCTTGCTGAGTTGCTCTTATCATCTGAGTGCTGCTTGGAGAAGGAGAAGCAGGATTATTTTAAGAATGTGATCCCTGGAAATCTGCACATACTGCAGGGCAAGCCTAATAACAAGGAGTACTTGGGCTGTATAAAGTTAACTAAATGAGTGTAAATAAAAGTGAGAACAAACACAAATATGTGGGGGCAACGTGAGGAATATGGGAGTAGTTGGATAGATGTTTTGAATCAAAACACCTTGAAAGAAATTCTAAAAGTAATTAGTATGTATATTAAAAATAAAATAGCAAGATACAAATTAAGTTTTCTTAATGAACTCCAATTATTGTGCCCAAGTTCTGAACCCCAAAATCACAAAAAGGCTGATTTCAGTGCAAAAGCAGAGAGTCTTTTTCTTGCAGTTGTTTAATGAGCTAACACCATTAGCTCAGGCCCTTTTTCCATCCACCACGGTGGATGGTTGGAGAAAGATCCCAAGAAACCACGATACAGGGATCTTATAGGGCAGCA
Organism: Cricetulus griseus; assembly: GCF_003668045.3. NCBI lineage: Eukaryota > Metazoa > Chordata > Mammalia > Rodentia > Cricetidae > Cricetulus > Cricetulus griseus. The sequence goes on from NW_023277108.1 coordinate 171,483, forward strand.
TAAGGGGAATGTCTAGGGTTATGCACAGTCTCAGGATTGGTGCACTTCCAGACTTGGACAACCTGCCCTGTGTTGATTGGTCAACTGGTTGTTGGGCCCATAGGCCCTCTCAGGGCTGTTGCTATGCTCTATACATCACTGTTGTGCACTTGCACACAACGCACACCCAGAGCCATAAAGCACAGCCCCACTAGCTAACTTCTGATTGGTTCCTTGATATGAGGAGGGCATCTGACCTCCCAGTGACCAGGGCAGGCCCAACAAGGTCAGGCAAGTACATGTTAGCCTGTCATGGCTGCCAAAATGGGGGCTGGTCCCTTCAAAATGTAGATATATAACATAGAAAAAAACAGGTGAGCTTATAGCTTTCATGTAGAAATTAATACATTCTTTTTCTCTCTCTCTCTCTTTTTTTATAAGTATAAGTTAGGGAATGAGCTTGTTTCACATGTAACTCCCTTCTCCCTCTCCCTCCCTTCACCCCCATCACTCCTCTCCCACCCCAACCTACCCCCCACCCCATGCACCCACCACTCCCTAGGTAGGGTAGGGCCCTCAACGGGTGCTTTGCAAAGTCTGCCAAATCTTCCTGTGCTGGGCCTGGGACCTTCTCCATGTGTCCAGGGTCAGAGTGTTACCATTCACATGGGATGGGCTCTCAAAGACCCTTCTTACACCAGGGAAAAATACTAATCCACTACCAGAGGCTTCCTGGAGTGCAGAGGCCTCCTTATTGACATCCATGTTCAGGGCTCTGGATCAGTCTTGTACTGGCCTTCCAGACAAGCGTCTGGGATCGATGTGCTCTCCCTTGTTCAGGCCAACTGTTTCTGTGGGTTTCTCCAACCTGGTACAGACTCCTTCAATTGTCATTCCTCTCTCTCTTCAATTAAATTCTAGATTTCAGCTCAGTGTATGTCTGTGGATGTCTGTCTCTGATTCCATCAGCCATTGGATGAGGGCTCTAGGATGGCATAAAGAGTAGTCATCAATCTCATTTTAGGGGAAGGGCTTTTAGGTTATCCTCTCCACCATTGCTTGGATTGTCAGATCATGTCATCCTTGTAGGTCTCTGGAGATCTCACTAGTTCCAGATCTCTTTTCAGACCTATAATGGCTCCCTCTAATATGATATCTCTCCTCCTGCTCTCTCTCCTCTATTCTTCCCCCAACTGAGTATTTCTGCTCCTCCATTTCCTCTCCTCTACTCCTCTTCTCCTGCTCTTATTGTGTCAGTACCATCTCCCCTACCATCATGCTCCCAATTAGCTCAGGAGTTCATGCCACTTCCCATTGCTGGGGTCCATTTATCTCTTAGAGTCCTTCATGTTTCCTAGTTTCTTTGGTGAAGCAGATTATAGGCTGGTAATCCTTTGCTCTATGTCAAAAATTCATATATGAGTAAGTACATACCATGTTTGTGTTTTTGTGACTGGGTTACCTCACTCAGGAGGGTTTCTTCTAGTTCCATCCATTTGCCTGCAAATTTCAAGATTCCATTGCTTTTTTCTGCTGAGTAGTACTCCATTGTATTAATGTACCACATTTTCTCTATCCATTCTTCAGTTGAGGGGCATCTAGGTTGCTTCCAGGTTCTGGCTATTACAAACAATGCTGCTATGAACATGGTTGAACATATGCCCTTGTTGTATGAACATGCACTATTTGGGTAAATACCCAAGAGAGGAATGGCTGGATCTTGAGGTCGACTGATTCCCATTTTCTGAGCAACCGTCATACTGATTTCCAGAGTGGTCTTACAAGTTCGCACTCCCACTAGCAATGGAGGAGTGTTCCTTTTTCTCCACAGCCTCTCCAGCATAGATTGTCATTGGTATTTTTGATTTTAGCCATTCTGACAGGTGTGAGGTGGTATCTCAGAGTTGTTTTGAGTTGCATTTCTCAAATGGCCAAGGATTTTGAGCACTTTCTTAAGTGTCTTTCAGCCATTTCAGATTCCTCTGTTGAAAATTCTCTATTTAGTTCTGCATGCAACTTTTTAATTTCATTGTTTGGTGTTTTGGTGGCTAGCTTCTTGAGCTCCTTCTGTATTTTGGAAATCAGCCCTCTGTCAGATGTGGGGTCGGTGAAGATCTTTTCCCATTCTGTGAGCGGTCATTTTGTCTTACTGACTGTGTCCTTTGCCTTGCAGAAGCTTCTCAGTTTCAGGAGGTCCCATTTATTAATTGCAGACTGCAATGTCTGTGCTGCTGGCATTCAGGAATCATTCTCCTGTGCCAATTTGTTCAAGGGTAATTCCCACTTTCTCTTCTAGAAGATTCACTGTGGCTGGATTTATGGAGAGATCTTTGATCCATTTGCACTTAACTTTCATGCATGGTGACATGTATGGCTCTATCTGCAATCTTCTGCATAACCGAATCCAATTGTGCCAGCACCATTTGTTGAAGATGCTATCTTTTTTTCCCATTGTATAGATTTAGCACCTTTGTCAAAAATAAGGTGTTCGTAGGTGCGTGGGTTAATATCAGGGCTTTCAATTTGATTCCATTGGTCTATCTGTCTATTTTTGTACCAATACCAAGCTGTTTTCAGAACTATGGCTCTATAGGAGAGCTTGAAGTCAGGGATGGTGATGCCTCCAGAAGATCCTTTATTGTAAAGAGTTGTTTTGGCTATCCTGGGTTTTTTATTTTTCCATATAAAGTTGAGTATTGTTCTTTCAATGTCTGTGAAGAATTATGTTGGGATTTTGATGGGGATTGCATTGAATCTGTAGATTGCTTTTGGCAGGATTGCCATTTTTACTAAGTTAATTCTACCTATCCAAGAGCATGGGAGATCTTTCCATTTTTCTGGTATCTTCTTTAATTTCTTTCTTTAAAGATCAAAGTTCTTATTGTACAGGTCTTTCACTTTTTTGGATAGTGTTACCCAAAGATATTTTATGTTGCTTGTGGATATTGTGAAAAGGTGATATTTCCCTGATTTCTTTCTCATTGGATTTATCATCCAGATATAGTAGGGCTACTGATTTTTTTGAATTAATTTTGTGTCCTGTTACCTTGCTGAAGGTGTTTATCAGCTGTAGTAGTTCCCTGGTAGAGTCTTTTGGGTCACTAATGTAGACTATCATATCATCTGCAAATAATGAAAGTTTAACTTCTTCTTTTCCAATTTGTATGCTTTGATCCACTTTTCTTGTCTTATTGCTGTAGCTAGAACTTCAAGTACAATATTGAAGAGGTATGGAGAGAGTGGACAGCCTTGTCTTGTACCTGATTTTAGAGTAAACGCTTTGAGTTTCTCTCCATTTAGTTTAATGTTGGCTATTGGTTTGGTGTATATTGCATTTATCATGTTAAGATATGTTCCTGTTATTCCTGTTCTCTCCAAGATCTTTATCATGAAGGGATGTTGGATTTTGTCAAAGGCTTTTTCAGCGTCGAGTGAGATGATCATGTGGTTTTTCTTTTTCAGTTTGTTTATATGGTGGATTTCATTGATGGATTTTTGTATGTTGAACCATCCTTGCATCCCTGGGTTGAAGCCTACTTGATCATGGTGGATGATTTTTCTGGTATGTTCTTGGATTCAATTTGCCAATATTTTATTGAGTATTTTAGCATCGATGTTCATGAGGGATATAGGTCTGTAGTTCTCTTTCTTAGTCATATCTTTTTGTGGCTTGGGTATCAAAGTGATTGTAGCCTCGTAGAAAGAGTTTGGCAATATCCCATCTGCTTCTATTGTGCGGAACAGTTTGAGGAGTACTGGAATTAGCTCTTGTTTGAATTTCTGGTAGAATTCTGTAGTGAAGTCATCTGGCCCTGGGCTTTTTTTGGTTGGGAGGCTTTTGATGACTGCTTCTATTTCATTAGGGGTTATAGGTCGATTTAAACTGTTTATCTGATCTTTGTTTAATTTTAGTAAGTGATATTTATCCAGAAAACTGTCCATTTCCTTTAGATTTTTGAATTTTGTGGAGTACAGGTTTTCAAGGTATGACCTGAAGTTTCTCTGGATTTCCTCAGTGTCCATTGTTATATCCCCCTTTTCGTTTCTGATTTTATTAGTTAGCATGCTCTCTCTCTGCATTTTTGGTTAGTTTGGCTAGAGGTTTGTCTATATTATTGATCTTCTCAAAGAACCAACTCTTTGTTTCATTGATTCTTTGTACTGTTTTCCTAGTTTCTACTTTGTTGATTTCGGCCCTCAAGTTGATTATTTCCTGGCATCTACTCCTCCTTGGTGAGTTTGCTTCTTTTTGCTCTAAAGCTTTCAGTTGTTCTGTCAATTCTCTAATGTGACTTTCTTCCAGTTTCTTCATGTGGACACTTAGTGCTATGAACTTCCCTCTTAGCACTGCTTTCAGAGTGTCCCATAAGTTTGGGTATGTTGTGTCTACATTTTCAATAAATTCTAGGAAGTCTTTAATTTCTTTTTTTATTTCTTCCTCAACCCAGGAATGGTGCAATTGGGTGTTATTCATTTTCCAAGAGTATGTAGGTTTTCTGCAATTCGTATTGCTGTTGAATTCTAGCTTTAATGCATGGTGATCTGATAAGATACAGAGGGTTATTTCAATTCTTTTGTAACTGTGGAGGTTTGCTTTACTGCCAACTATATGGTCAATTTTAGAGAAGGTTCCATGCAGCGCTGAGAACAAGGTACATTCTTTTGTGTTTGGATGGAATGTTCTATAGATATCTGTTAAACCCAGTTGGGTCATAACTTCTGTCAGATCCTTTGTTTCTTTATTAAGTTTCTGTCTGGTGGTCCTGTCTAGTGGTGTAAGGGGGTGTTGAAGTCTCCTCCTATAAGTATGTGTGGTTTTATATGTGGCTTGAGCTTTAGTAATGTTTCTTTTACAAATGTGGGTGCCTTCGTATTTGGGGCATAGATGTTCAGGATTGAGACTTCATCTTGATGGACTTTTCCTTTGATGAGTATGAAATGCCATTCTTCTTCTCTTTTGATTGATTTTAGTTTAAAGTCTAATTTGTTAGATATTAGGATTGCTACACCAGCTTGTTTCTTGAGCCCATTTGATTGGAAAATCTTTTCCCATCCTTTTACTCTGAGGTATCGCTTCTCTTTGAAGTTGAGTTGTGTTTCTTGTAAACAGCAGAAGGATGGATTCTTTCTTTGTATCCATTCTGTTAGCCTATATCTTTTTATGGGTAAGTTAAGACCATTGACATTTAGGGATATTAATGTCTATTGTTCATTGGTTCTTGTTTTTTTTGGGGGGGGATTCATTGTTGATGGTGTCATTGTGTATGGATTTCACCCTCCTGTTTCTTTTTGTGTTTGGTAAAATTAGATTATCTCTTGCCTGTGTTTTTGTGAGTGTAGTAATGTTCGTTGGGTTGGAGTTTTTCTTTCAGAACCTTCTGTAGTGCTAGATTTGTTGATATGTATTGTTTAAATCTGTTTTTGTCATGGAATATCTTGTTTTCTCCATCTATAGTGATTGAAAATTATCCTAGGTACAGTAGTCTGGGTTGAAATCCTACTTGCTTGTAGGGTATCTATCCAAGACCTTTTGGCTTTCAGAGTTTCATTGAGAAGTCGGGTGTGATTCTGATTGGTTTGCCTTTATATATTACTTGGCCTTTTTCCTTTGCTGCTCTTAATATTTTCTCTTTATTCTGTAGATTTGTTGTTTTGATTATTATGTGTCAGGGGGACTTCTTTTTGTGGTCCAGTCTGTTTGTTGTCCTGTAAGCTTCTTGTACTTTCATAGGCATATCTGTCTGTAGGTTGGGGAAGTTTTCTTCTATGATTTTGTTGAATATATTTTCTGTACCTTTGAGCAGTGTTTCTTCACCTTATTCTATACCTATTATTCTTAGGTTTGGTCTTTTCACAGTGTCCCATATTTCCTGGATATTTTGTGTTAGGGATTTGTTGGAATTGAGGTTTTCTTTGGTTGATGAATGTATATCCTCTAGCGATTCTTCAATAGCTGAGATTCTTTCTTCCATCTCTTGAATTCTATTAGTTATACTCACATCTTTAGTTCCTGATCATTTATCCAGTCTTTCTATTTCCAGCATCGCCTCATTTAGTGTTTTCTTTATTGTGTCTATTTCAGCTTTCATGATTTGAACTGTTTCAAGAGCTTCCTTCACTTGTTTGGTTGTTTTTTCTTGGGTTTTTAGATTCTTCAAGAGATTTGTTTATTTCTTGAATTTTTTTGTTTGTCTTTTCCTCCATTTCGTGTAATTTTTTTGCTTGCTTTTTCTTCTATTTCTTTAAGGGATTTTCTTGTTTCCTCTTTAAAGGTCTCTATCATCTTGCTGAGATAATTTTTGAGGTCCATTTCTTCTTCATGTTCTGTGTTGGGCTTTTCAGATCTTGCTGGAGTGGAGTCCCTAGACTCTGGTGGTGTCATAATGGTCTTTGTGTTGTTGAGTGAGTTCTTATTCTGTCTTCCCATATCTTCTTCCAGTGGGTGCAGGAGGGGTCTCTCTATCTCCTCTTGTGACCCAGTGGTGTGTGTGGGCCAGGAATTCACTGTCCACTGCCCTGGGTGGTCTTGCCACTCCTGGTAGTCTCCTCACTCTGAAGGAGTTAGGCCTCTGAAGGGGTCAGGTGGGGGGCAGGAGGGAAGAGTGGGGTGTTTCCAGACTCAGGGTGTTCCTCTCTGCCTGGGCTGGTCTACCCCAAACAGGCAAAGGCCCAGGGAGATTGGGTTGAATGGGGCTTTGGACGGGAGTTGGATAAGAGCAGAGGATCACTCACTTCTTTTTGGAATGGTCGGGGGAAAGGGAAGGAAGAGTGGGGTGTTTCCAGACTCAGGTAGTTCCTCTGTGTCTGGGCACATCTACTCCAAGCAGTCACAGGCCAGGGGAGATCAGGGTGAATGATGCTTTGGATGGGAGTTGGGTAAGATCAGAGGATCCCTCACCTCGTTGTGGATCCGTCAGCGGAAAAGGCGAAATTAAAACATTCTTTAGTTTGTTATTGAGAGATTGATAGATTATATAAAAATCGGCTAACAATATGCATGGCTCTAAACATTTCTTACCAAATTTATATTGAAATTTTTGCAAAATAGATAAAATTACCTTGAAAATCCTGTGGAATCTAAGGTTTAAAAAAGAAAACTTAGTCTTCCAAAATGAGTATAGCTATAAAATTTGTGTTTCCTGATTGCATCTTATAATAACAAACAATGAAAACCATGTATATTGACAAGAGATCAGACAAACAAACATGAAATGGTAGAAAGTAATTCTGAAACTCTATACCAGCCCCAATTAAACGTTTTGCTTATCAGAGTTACTGTGTTCATGGTGTCTCTTTACAGTAAATCACCTTAAATAAGGCAGGTGGTTTGTTAATTATCTCTTAATTACATTTGTGTGTTTACAGAAAAAATTTAAATTTTATTTAACATTCAAAGAAAGTATTGCTGTTTACAAAATACTTTTCTATATTTTGTCAAATGTAATATGCAGCTATGTGTAAACAGAGTTTCCAATTGTGAGTCTACATTTTCATTTCCTTAATAAAATACATAGACTATGATCTAAACTGTTAAAAGGAGCTATGTTGAAAAGATTCAATTTCTATTCTGTTCTTATAACATTTTTCTCAAAATAAAATACCTTTTGTCAAACTTAAAAAAGTAATAATTCCAGATACACTGTGAATATTTTGTCTGAATGCTAGTTTTGATGTTCCTATTGTTCATATCAGTGCCTCCTGAATTCAAGGATTTGGCAATGAAGAATCTTCCTTCCTCTTCCTAATATATTTTGAGTACATAATTCAACATTAATTTTTTAGATCATTGAAGGTAAAGAAGATCTTCGCAAACTCCACTGCATGTCTGAATTGCCCCTTGTCTTAAATCTCTTATATGTGCCTTTGGTTGATTCTACCTTACCTTATTCTTTGCCTCCTGTCTGTCTTAGTTTCATATCCAGGCCTCTTTACTTTCTCAAGACAGTTGATCAGCTCTGGTTTTGTTACTTTGAGTCCTGTGTATTGGAAGAGATTTTGACCCTTTGTGGGGATAATAGTGAATGTATATGGATTATAATACACCACTACATTAAAAAACATATAAGATTCCAAATCTAATTTCAAATTGCCATCTCCTAGTATTGTGGAACATTCAAAAATATTTTTGCCAATATATTATACTTTGTGCTCTTTGTGAAGTTATTACTCAATCTAAAATACAATTATGCAATGAAACATTAAGATGTAGATCAAATATAATCTATGAAGTGTCTGAAGTAAAAAAAAAAAAACATTATAAAAGATTGAAGGACACATGTCATCTCCAGGATAGTAAATATATTGACAAGACAAACTTAACTAAAACAATGTATTCTATAGGATGACACTCTGACATTTTTTTAAAAAATTAGCTTTAGAGAGTCACCAACACCATTCTGACACAGCTGTAAAACATATTTTCTGGGAATAACTATGATAAACAAGGAATCATGAAAGAATAATAGTGTCTGTGTTCTTTGCCTTACAGAAGATTCTAAGTTTCAGGAGGTCCCATTTATTAATTGTAATCTCAGTGTCTGTGCTACTGATGTTATGTTCAGGAAGTGGTCTCCTCTGCCAATTCCTTCAAGGGTACTTCCAACTTTCTCTTCTAAGAGGATCAGCATGTATGGATTTATGTTGAGGCCTTTGATCCATTTGGACTTACTTTTGGTGCATGGCAATAGATAAAGATCTATCTGCAATCTGCTACATGTCAGCATCCATTTATGACAGCACCATTTGTTGAAGATTCTTTCTTTTTTCCATTGTATAATATTACCTTTTTTGTCAAAAATCGGTGTTCTTAGGTGTGTGGATTGATATTAGGATCTTCAATACAATTCTACTGGTCTACCTGTCTGTTTTTGTGCCAATGCCAAGCTGTTTTTGTTACTATAGCTCTAGAGTATAGCTTGAAGTCAGGGATGGTGATGCCTGAAGAAGTTCTTTTATTGTACAGATGGAACCAGGTCCCTGAATGTAGGTGTCAGTTGTGGGGCCTGGACAGTCTATGTGGCCTCTGACACTGGAACCCTACTTATCCCTAGTGTATGAATGAGCTTTGGGAGCCCATTCTGCATAGAGGGATACTCTTTCAGCCTAGATACAAGGGGGCCACTTAGGTCCTGCCCCAAATGATGTGACAGAATTTGATGATACCCCATGGGAGGCACCACCTTCCCTGAGGAGTGGATGGGGTGGTGGAATGGAGGGTGGTAGGGATAATGTGAGGACAGGAGGGAGAGGGAAATTTGGATTGGAATGTAAAATAAGATTATTTTTAATTTAAATGAAAGTAATTTCAAAAGGAAAAGAATAATAGTGTCACCCACAAAGACAAGGTTGATGTCATTCTACAGCAAGGCATTTCTGTACAAAGCTCTCTATGCAGAGCCCAGACATTTCCACTCCTCCTGAGTGGAATCTATGGGCAGATCCTTAGATTTCAAAATGTCCTGATGAGAAAATTAACCATTTTATCCTCTTCTTGGACATTTTTTAATTTAAATTGTTGAAACATAAGTTCATCATAAAACTGCATCCATTTTATGTAAACATTATTTAAAATATAAACTCTAAATTATGCTCTGCACTAAAAAAACCATGTGCTGAAATTATGGCAGGTCCAGTGATGCAGAACCAACATATTGTGAGATGAAATATGGGATTTGGGTTATCTTCATATGCATTTTGAGGAAAATCCCTGCAACTCACTAGTCAGGGGTCTATATTCACTACAGAAAATAAAACTACCACAAGACAGGATTCTGTTCAAGTGGAAAACTTTATTTTTCTCAGGCTAACTTATAGTCAGCAGAGCAGGATATAGGAAGGGGTAGAATGGGTTGTTTGTGTGCCAGGTGTTAGTGTAGGCAGGATATTAGGAAACCACAAAGAGAGGATGATTGGCAGGGTAAACAGTTCATGAGTAAGAGGTCCAGGAAGGGTTGCTTAAGTGACTGAGCCTACAGGTGGAACATAGGGTGGAGGACTGGGTCAACTTGTTTCTTTTCTTGAGCTGAGGTTCTAAGGAGCTGCTATGTAAAGGTTATTATATGACTATGTGGCTGGCCAAAATGTCCTAGGATGTCATGCCAAGCCCTGAGATCTTCAGCTCCCAACAATATGAAAACTGAAAGGCAAACCCATCTAAAGGGATGCATAACTACGTTTAAAAATATCCATCATCACTTTCTGACACTAGTTCTTGAAGAGAGTAGGGATACAAGAGGCATACCAGAAAAAAAGGTGCATTTTTATAGCAAGCCTGTTGCCTACATCAAACTAAATTTGGAGAAATTCAAAGCCTCTCTATTAAAATAAGGAACAATACAGGATATGTATTCTCTTTGTGTGTATGCAATATAGTACTTGATATCTTAGCTACAGAAATAAGACAAGTGAATGACATCAACTGGTGACATATAGAAAGGCCAAATTCAAAGCAGATGCTGAATTTAAGAAGTGTGCCTGAAATTTCCTCCAGGTGAAAAACACTTTGCTTAATGTTAGTGGAATACAAAATTAAATCACAAAAATCAGTAGCCCTCTTATATACAAATGATAAAGGACTTAGAAATCAAGAAATTGATGTCTTTCAAAATTGCCTCAGAAAACATCTGTGGTAATTAAAAGATATAACTGAAGATGGAAAATTTTCCAATGCTCAGAAATTAGTCCATGGCATTGTAAAAATGATCATCCTATCAAAAGCAATATACTGATTCAGTGCAATCTCCATCCAAATTATAACATAACTCTTTAAAGATCTTGAAAGGACTGTTTGATACCTTAAACAATCTCGAAGATAAAAAGATTAAGAGAAGTATTGGATTTATTACTATCCCAAATCTTAAATTATATTAGTTTATTAATAATAATCTTTTGCATGAATTTTATTGCTAAAATATAGACTCATTGGTCAATAAAATCAAACTGTAAACACTGACCTGAGTCCATTCACCTTATCTTTACTATGGAATCCAGAAAAACACACTGGACCAAAACACAACATCCAACCATATCCAATCCTGTGCTATATCCAATTTATTCCTTCTAAAAAAGGAAAGATTAGTTTTCTCCAACAAAGTTTCTGTGGGATAAAACCCACTGTTATGGACTGTGCCCCAAATATAACAATATGGGTTGATGGAAACATCAACACAACTCAGTGTATGTTTGTAAATTGAAAATTATTTTTGTGTTACATAATCTTAATGTGTATCTTTTAACTTCTAAGGTTTTTTGTGCATGTGTGAGGTAGAACCATTTTCAGCTTTGTGAGACAATTCACACTGACTGCATAATGCTTCAATAGTGTGAACTCTCAACAAAATGCTACAAGTTGATAATCAATTGGCAGCTATACACCAGAATTTTTAATCATTTATGTTATATTTGTTGTTTGTCTTAGACATTCTAACCTTGGAAAAATTGTAAATTATTGATAATTTGTATTTCACTGATTGATAAGCAAATTGAAAATTAAAAAATAGTTATACATGAGCTAGGATGTTCTTCCCAATTCCCTAAGGTGTGATGCCATGATCAGCCCTAATGCTTGGGACAGGGGCTTGGTCCTTCCCCAATTTAAAGGGCCAGATTTTAGTGACTCCTCAGGGAAGCCCTTTCCCATGAGGAAGAGTAGAATGGGGGTGAGCAGGGGAACAATGGATGGGGAGAGGTAAGAGGGGTGGGAGGGAGAATTTTGTTTGGAATTTAAAAATGAAATTTAAAAAATCAAGTATAAAATAATTATCAGACATATTTATATCTTTTCCCGAGTTTTCTGTTTAGGTTTATAACTCAGATTCAATTCCAGTGGCTATTTTGTTTTTGGTTTGGTTGTTTATTTCTGCTTTTTTGGTTTTGAGTTTATAGTTTTTGTATGTTTGAGAATCTCACCAAATGTTTAGCTGGCAATGGTATTTTCAAAAAGTTTACATTGCCTCTTCCTTTTGAATGCTAGTAATGGTAGTAATCTCATATGTATGGAGGTTATTTAGTTTTATGATATCTCATTTGTCACCACTTGGTCTTAAATACTTTGGGCTAGGGAACCTCTTCAGATGGTCTTCCTCTTTGCCCATTGTGAGCTGTTTCTATAATTTGTCTTCATGAGAGAACAGCATAGCAACTGACCTTACTCCCTTAGTTTTTCCCACATAATAAACTATTATAACCTAAGATAATGCATAGCTGAAGCCATAATTTTTATTCTCTTCCACAATAAATGCTAAATACAATCTAGAGATGTAACTTGATAAACAGTGGTGTTTTAGTACAGTGTGTTATTGGTATCAGGTGGGGTTAATTCTGGCCAGTGACTAATCCTGGTGAAATTATTTGAAAGGTTTGTGCAGAGTATCCCTCATCCTTAAGCCATGTGAGTTTCCTTGTACTGTTCAACAGGAGAAAGAGAATTAAACCCTTGTTATGGACAGATACACATATTCATAATAGCCTTCAGAGTGGCACAAATTCAGACACACAGGGAAGATAGATAAATAAAATGATGACACCTGGTCAGTGAAGTGGATGTTCTTCAGGGGAAGTGATTCACTGATTTCGGTCCTTATTGAAACAATGCAATGTAAGTGACTGTGAATAGATTTTTCATGATTTTAAACTTACACATTTGGTTCCTTGTGTGAAGACTCTCAAATTCTTTAAACATTTTTAATAAAGAAATGGTATCTTCATAGAAGAGAGGTTGAAGATAAAGTATGAGTCAAAGAGTGGGGATGAATATTATGAAATCTTCTTTGGATATGAAATCCATAATGGACATGCACACATGTACGGATGGATATACATATGTCCATATGTGTATGCATGCAATTATGAAAAATAAATAGGAGGCACTAATGACAACTATTAACCTCATACATGCCACTGCCACGAACTGACCATTAGCTAACAGGTACACATAAAAATGAACTATATCATTCAAGCTTGTACAGATAATGTGGAAACCACCTAAAACACATTAAAAATGCATTCTTAATTACATGGTGTCTTTCTTTAACTATCTCCGAATCATTCATATGTAGCTCCTCTTGGTCACTTATGTTTAAGCAAAACGAAGGTTCCTAACAGCTAAATCCTCATAGCAATTCTATGAAGTTCAGTAACTACTTGTCATACACATCAGAATATATGAGTTCATAAAATGGATCATAATACACTGTGGTGGCCCATATTTGACTCAGTTGCCATCTGGAGTCTATTCTGAAATAGAGTTCAAGGTGCTTGTTTCAGTCTCCTTGAGAGCCATGAGAACGTTCTCATTAATCCCATGGGACACAGTGTATTATCTCTCTAATGAGCTACTGCTGCCAGCTGTAGGCACACAAAGAGATAATGCAGCTGCTTGCTGATGGTAGGACCTACATGATGGATAGCGAACCTGGCTGCTCCTCAATTCAAGACAGTGCACGGAGCTGGTTAACTGTTTATGCTTCCTTTTTTTCTGCTTTGCCTCTAGTCTGTATATAAGCAGGTTCTCAATTAAACTCAGGGATGTCTGGTGTGCTGAACGGTCTGGGCTGGGTAGTCCTCCTGAATCAATCTTGTGTTTCTGTCTCTGTTTTGTTTATCTGCCCTTTCTCAGTCCTCATGCCCATGGTCAGGCAACTCAGCTGGCTCATTGGAGCAGGCCCCCGAAAATACACTGTGATAATATGCTACATGCTTAATGAAAAATGTCTAGTGGTGATGCTTTTTGAGCTCTACCACTTACATCAAAAGAAGAAAAAAATACACCTTCTTTCAGAATTTTAAATTCAGAAATTCCTGTGTGTTAACATGGACAACTAGATATATTTAGCAGTGTACCAGTTAATGTTCCACAAAACTTTCTTAACGTATGCAGTCAAATAGGACCCCAATTCCAACTGATGAAGTTGATATCACTTGTGTTTCATTCCAGAGCTTCTATTTGTTAATCTCAGTAGCAACCCCAACCTCTTTGTGAACCTAGCCACTAAAAACAATGTGAATGTCATGGTCCACCTTTTCGGGTTTTAATCTACAGTAGAGTTCATCTTTCATTTCCCCATATCTGCTTTGCGTTGGTTGAGTAGAACTGATCAGTAGATCCTAAGCTCTCACTGAGTACGTTGACTTCTGGGAAGACCACTGGACCTCAGCAAGGGAGAACTCAGTGCTGGAATCTGTCCGTTTTCATGAGTATCTTTGTAATCCAGCCAGGAGTGAATACTCTCTTGGTTTCTGAGACTCTGCAGATGCTGAGTGTGCTTCTAGCAGGTGAATGGTGTTTGCTGAAACTTTAAATGCAAATCCTCCACAGAGATTCCTGGATCTCCAAGCACACATTGTTTTCCCTGAGACAGAAGCTCAGGAGAGATGGCTGGTTCTCAAGTAAGTGTGTCTCTTCTTAGCATCTATGCTCCGTTTCTTCTACAAAGGTTACATAATTATGTTGTTTATTTCTCTGCTTCTTGTTGTTTTGCCTTTTGCATACCTGTGCTACTCCTGAGAGTTATGATCGAGTCTTTAAATCTGTATTTGTTACACAGTGTGAACTTCCCTCCTTCCCTTTTGTTTTTGCCCATTCATATTATCAGGACGTATATACTCAGTGAACTGATGATGTTCATGAATGAGGTTTCCGTTGTGACAAATGAACATTGTAGATGCCCTCTTATTCGACAGACCAGCTCATATCTTCATATAAAGAGTAGAAATGCAAACTGGTGGCAGGGCTTCCATCTGAGGGCTCTGTTGGTTTATTGGCTTATAAAAATGCATATTCAATCACACAGAATGTGTTGCCTGCTGTAACTCAAACAGTTATGAAAAAGTAGAATTAGAAATGGCTTATTCTCCTGGAATTTAGAAGACATATATAAAATTCTACTTGAGAATATAGTATATGGCAGATTTATGTAAGTTATATGTAGCATATATCTGACGGTGTTTTATTCACATTACAGTTTCCTTGCTTTCTTTCTTGGAACCTCAGTATCACAGCAACAATGATGTGAGTGTGTGTGAAAACCTGTCATCAGTTAATCTTAATTTATTGAAGCTGACTTCATTCACTTGTCGTTCATGAATATGTCAATGTCTACCAGTTCAGAGATTAGCTGGTTTTTTTATTCCTGTTTTTGTAGGTAGCATTCTGTAGAAAGGATAGGTTGAAATCACGTTATCAGCAATTATTATTTTGAAGCATTGCCAAGTGATGTATATAATCCATCACCTTCTATGCAGACATTAAACTTATCCTGAATTATTATAATGTATTCCTTTGCATTGGAGACAATGGATCTCCCCTCATGATTCTTCATAAACACAATTGTTTCCGTGTGGAGTTTTCAGATAATTAGGTGTATATTCATGAATTGATATTTATTTACTTTTACTTTTCCTTATAAAGAAAAATGGATATTTTCCTCTCGCTCTACTTCCACTTCTTCCCTACACCTTTTCCCATCCATATACCCACACTCTCTGTCCACATTAGAAATAAACTGGTTTCCAATGGACAATAATAACACAAAATATGATATGTTACAATAAGATACAACAAAATCTAACACAGAATAATTAGACAAAACAACCAGAAGAAAAAGAGCTGAACAAAAGTTGCAAGAAACAGAAAAAGATACAGATATCCATGGTTTTTCAGTCACCAATCTCAAAAAGCACTAAACTTCATATATGAACTTGTAGGGCGAAAGCCATAATAAAAATATAAATAAAATATAAGGGAAAAGTAAAATTGTAAAGCTCAGAGATGACATTATGCGACATGTATCCTCCAAAATGCTCTTGTGGTTATTGAGGCTCAACATGCAGGCAGACTTTGAGAGTAAATCGTATCCCAGTGACAATGTCTTGAAGAACAACAAATTTTCATTTGCAAGTGCTTTCCATTCTGTGTTTGCTTCTTGGTTAGGGATATGGTCCTGTGTCCACTTCCTT
>NW_023277109.1:0-29997 GCF_003668045.3 Cricetulus griseus
ACTGAGCAGCAAAAACCTTGCTGAGAGATTCCCTTGGGGGGCAGGGGGTGGGGGGCGGGGTTGAGCAAGGCTGAGCAGAAAAAAGTAACTTTTCTGCCAGAGCTGGAGGAGATAGCTATATTTCTGCAGGGGTTTCCCCTTTAGCAGAGTGAATCAGAAGAAGCAACACCTTGGGTCAGAGAGAAGCAGCAGCAGCAGAACTCTGCCAGGAGGCCCCCTTAAGGGGGAGGGGGCCTCAAGCAAAGCCCAGCTGTAATAGCTCTCTCTAGGAGAGGAGCAGGGTTGCTATAACCTGCAGGGAGACCATGCCCCACTGCTCCCCAGCTTCAGCTATCTCTCAACTTCCGGACAAGTTAGGATACCTCTCCCTCCAGGGCTGAGCTGTCCTATTGTGGCTCCAGCCACCAAGCTGCCCTAGGTATAGCCCGGCTTCCTGATAAGTCAGGTTATCTGTGCAGCCCGAGAGTGCTGTAAGACTCACACTCGCAGTCAACAGTCAAGACAAGAGCAGTTTCTTGCCCAATGGCTAGTTTTGCCAAATTGAAAGCAAACTCCAGGGGCTGGAGAGATGGCTCAGCGGTTAAGAGCACTGACTGTTCTTCCAGAGGTCCTGAGTTCAATTCCCAGCAACCACATGGTGGCTCACAACCACCTTGAATGAGATCTGCATGCAGGCAGAATACTGTATACATAATAAATAAATAAATAAATAAATCTTTAAAAAAATGGAGTTTCCTTGATGCCCATCATCTTCTCTGAGGCAAATGGTGCTGCCGGGAGCAGACATGTCTCATTGTCACGAAAAGCCCTATGTTAACAAAACATTTTAAATGCCATATTCTATAGGTCTTTGAAGTGTTTGAAGACCATCTATCTACCTAAAATATATCTTGACAGGCGGTGGTGGTGGTGGTGGTGGTGGTGGTGGTGGTGGTGGTACACGTCTTTAATCCCAGCACTTGGAAGGCAGAGGGCAGGCAGATCTATGGGAGTTCCAGGACAGGCTCCAAAGCTACAGAGAAAACCTGTTCCGAAAAATAAATAAATAAATAAATAAATAAATAAATAAATATCTCTAACCTCGAAAACAGAATACCTAAGATGACTAAAAGTTTGATTGTTATAGGTAACTAACTACTAGCCTTCATTTCTTTATTATCGTGACTAGTTTGTAGTAGTAACTTTCAAGGACAGGAAATTTACATTATATGGTCAAATGAGCTTCGTAGAACCAACACCTTAAACAAGAGTAGAAATTTATGTACAGCATGTTCTAACAAAAATAACCTTCAATCAGTATCGATATACAAAAATACAAGCATAGGAACGTATATACGGTTACAACAAAAATAACCTTAAATTTGTATCAGGATACAAAAATCCATACCAATGTAATATGTAAGACTAGTAGTTGCTGTTTCAGTTTAAAAGTGGAATTCAGCAATCTACCCTTTGGTCGTATCATTTCTATATCACCGCTTTTTCTTTTCAGAACAAGATCCCTGAATCTCATCTCCTTTGTTCAGTTTTTTCCCCTGACCATTACTGATAACAACTTGCAACCAACCTTACCCTAGATGATGACAAGTATCCGCAACCCACCGAATGACCAAAACCCACCCACCCCCACATCTTGGGAATGTGGGCATCATGTTCTCTAGATTGCTGCCTGTTGTCCTGGGGGTTGGGGGTGGGCGCTGCCACCTCCAGGGGAGGGAACCTGAGAAAATGGAGATAATGGTGAAGACCTGGGAGAGCTAGCCATATCCTTTGTTGCCAGTCTCTGTGTAATGGGAAAGTCCCAGCGGGAGTAGCACACGCTCGAGAGGCTGGACCATCTCAGCTAGCCGCCTTGAAATTGTCCTGAGCAGTCTGTAGTCTAAAGATGATCTGTTGGGCGGTGTTTGTCAGCTTAGCGGCTGGCCTTACCACAGTCCAGGTGGAATCGTTGTTGTGGGGCCCCCTCATCCTTTTGGAGACTTCAAAGGTCGCTGTTAGGAATGGTCATTGTTTACTGCAGAAAACTTAAAACATTTTAAAGGTCATAGGCAGCAGATCTCGGAGAGGTTGAAGGACCACCATTTGTTAAGTACATCTGGGGTACACAAATTTAATTCCTAGTTACCTGATAGAGCCTCAAGCCTGAAATCATGTACAGGAAGGTAGATGAAGCCTTTTTCAAGAACTAGTTAGTACTCCATATGACCATTAATATCATAACAGAAAATGTAAATATATGTATATATGCATATATATCTTATAAATGTTGAGATAAGACTTATACCTTAACCTCCAAGCCCTCTTTCTAGCCTCAGGGTACTTTCAAAAGGTGAGTTCGGCTCTAATGTCAACTATTCTGGCATGTTGAAGTTTCAAGACTTTTGTGAAAAACCACAGTCCAGTTCTCCTGACATGCTGGCTTCAAGTTTGAAGCATAGGCACACTGTTTTTGTTTTTCAAGTGTGGCTTCCTGTGCCTCGGTTGAGAGGCACCACCAGGGCCACACAGCATCCGGGACTGGGGGAAACACAGTGAAGGTGGAAAGGCCGGAGTCAGGTTTTTTGATTTAGCATTTTTATTTGTTTAAGTCGTTGGTGCTGAGTGAGGCTCGATCTCGCATGCTAGGCATGCCCTCTCTCACCAACCTATATAATAAAGTCCCTGCCCAAGCCGTAGTTTTGTTTGTTGTTGTTCTGAGACAGGGTCTCACTGTAGCTCTGGCTGGCCTAGAACTCACAGAGCTCACCACACACCCAGCCCTCCAGCATTAGTGTTTCATTTCTGTTTGTTTGAGAGAGGGTCTCGCTCTGTAGCTCTGGCTGTCGCGGAACTCACTATGCAGCCCCTCGCAGCCGTGACGAGAGTTAGGGTCATCAGAGAGGAGGGAACCTCAGTGGAGAACCTGCCTCCAAAAGATCAGGCTGGAGGCTGGAAAACCTGAAGGGCGTTTTCCTGATCAGCGGTGAGTGAGGGAAGGCCCAGCCCACTATGGGCGGTGCCACCCCTGGGCGGCTGGTCCTGGGTCCTTGGAGAAAGCCTGGCACGCACAGAGCTCCGAGTGCGTGATCCCCAGCAGTAGACGATGGCACACAGCTAGGATCAGACGTTTAGGGTCATCCTAGGCTACATAGAACGCTCCGGGCGGGTCGCGCGACCGAGGCACGCGGGGCGGGGCGGGGCGGGGCGGGCATATGCAGATGAGGCGGCGCGCAATGGCTGCCGGTCCCGCAGGGCTCGGAAGGCCCGGTCGCGCGTGGTGCTACACCGAGAAACGGAGCGAGATGTCGGTGGTGAGGGGCGAGGAGCGGGGTCTGGAGGTCGCGCGCGGCGAGGCGGTGTCGCGAGTACGGTGACCGTGCGTTCAAAGTGCGTTGAGCGCGAGGGAGAGCGCGCGCGGGGCGGCTGCAACTCATACTTACCTGGCAGGGGAGATACCATGATCACGAAGGTGGTTTTCCCAGGGCGAGGCTTATCCATTGCACTCCGGATGTGCTGACCCCTGCGATTTCCCCAAATGCGGGAAACTCGACTGCATAATTTGTGGTAGTGGGGGACTGCGTTCGCGCTCTCCCCTGGTCTTCTCGGTTGAAAATAAGACTCAGTTGTAGTTTCTTTTGGTCTGCAGCCAGATGCAAGGTGTCTCTTATGCCTAGCACTTGCTACGGCGGTAACACTCAACTCAGTTTGATGGTAAGGTAACTTGTGATGAGGTGGTTGAAAAGACTGCTACGGGGTGGGGTGGACCCCGAGAAGGAAATCATGGGGTTTTGGGTGAGCGAGACTTAAATCAGGGTGTTATTAACGACCCTTTCCTGCCTGTTTAAGTCCTAAGTTTAGACAAGTTAGTCTTGAAAGAAAAACAAAACATCTTGGGCCACAAATTGCAGCTAATTACTACACAGTTGACTGACAGGTTACAGAGTCTTGTCCCGTTCCCCCGGGCTGGGAATCTTTACAACCGGCAACTAGCAAAAAATGGATAGTCACCTCTTCTATGAGAGCAACCAGGCTCCAGTCGTGGTATTCCTGATTTAAGGAGTTAATTTTTGATCCAGTTTAATCCCAGCAGCACTCACGCGGTGCAGCATCGCCGAGTTCACGCCTGAAAGGGGGGGGTGGGGGTGGAGAAAGTAAGATCTGGCTTTTGCAAGGCTTTTTTTCCTTTTCATTTATCTTCTCTCCTCTTCCTTTTTCTTCCTCTCTCTTCTCTGTATAGCACTGGCTACACACTCAGGACCAGGTTGGTCCAGAAAGATTTGCCGGCCTCTGCAGACATCCTGAGAGCCACCCACCGCACACCACTAGGGATTGTCTGTCGGTCTTGTCAGTGGCAAACGGCTCCTCTGACATCTACTGTCGTGAGATGGCTTTTCCTAATATACCAACCGAAATGTTGGTACGATAAAGCACAGTGCCCTGCACGTTTTTTCTTTCAGACCAAGAAAAACCAGGGGAGAGCGCGAACGCAGTCCCCCACTACCACAAATTATGCAGTCGAGTTTCCCGCATTTGGGGAAATCGCAGGGGTCAGCACATCCGGAGTGCAATGGATAAGCCTCGCCCTGGGAAAACCACCTTCGTGATCATGGTATCTCCCCTGCCAGGTAAGTATGAGTTGCAGCCGCCCCGCGCGCGCTCTCCCTCGCGCTCAACGCACTTTAAACGCACGGTCACCGCACTCGCGACACCGCCTCGCCGCGCGCGACTTCCAGAGACCCGTCCTTGTCTCTTCGTCCCCACGCACATCACACTCCGTCACGCGGTGTTTTTCACCATGCGGGAGCAACACGCGTCCCCCCGAACCACGCGGGACCGGCAGCCATTGCGCGCCGCCTCATCTACATACGCCCCGCCCTCGGCCTGATGTCACAGGCCCGCTCTGAGCTAGGACGCACTCCGACCGGCCCTGGCCCTGAGCCTGAAGGGGCGCTCTGCGCATGGCCAGCCCTCCCCTCCCCTCCCCTCCCCCTCCCTCCCCTCCCCCTCCCCTCTCCCTCCCCTCTCCCCTCCCCTCCCCTCCCTCTTGTTTTAATTCAGTTTTAATTCAGTTGCTGCTCGGTGTGGTGGCTGCAGACCTTTAACCTCCGCATTCCAGAGGCAGAGCCAGGGAGCAGGAGGCATGGCAGAGGGAGGCAGAGAGAGGAGCTCTTAGAAATCGAGGCCCTACTTGTCTATGTCTCGAGGTCTAGGCCAACCAAGACCACATAATGAGATCCTGTTTACAAAGGAAAAAGAAGACAAATCCAGTTGCTTATCTCCTATCAACCACAGTCCTGAGTTTGAGGCTGAGGGCTTACAACCTGAGAGGAGCTGCGACCCTCCCGGCTCAGCAGGACAAGAACACCTGCGCGACAAGAGACCCAACGTTTGGCCTTGGGACTCTGGAGAAAACACATCCACTTAAGAATAAAGTAGAGGGGCTGGAGAGATGGCCCAGTGGTTAAGAGCACTGGCTGTTCTTCCAGAGGACCTGGGTTCAATGTCCAGCACCCACATGGCAGCTCACAACTGTCTTTAGCGGCCAGTTCCAGGGGATCTGATACCTTCACACCAATGCACATAAAATAAAGTTAAATAAATTAATTTTTTTTTAAAAAAAGAATAAAGTAGAAAAGGCCAGTGAGTAGATACTGATTTACTTAGTGATTTACTTCAATCAAGGCTTGTACGGCCCATTTGCCAAGCATGACTCCACTTGCTCTCTGAAACAGAGTGACCTGGAGAAATAGCTGTTAAGGTCTTTGCCCTTAGCAACCTGCTGACCTTGGGTATGCTTTTGTTAACTCTTGCTTCCTTGCCTGCCCCACCTGTGGTGGTAGAGTATAAAATAAATACAAACCGGACCTGCCCAGCATTGAAGCTTCCTTTTAGTGGCTGTCCATGTTGTGCCCAGATTTCGGAACCCCAAAAGAACCCGCCAACAAGGGAATGTAAGGAAGCCTTCCTAAAATCGACCCAATTGAGCCTGGTGGTAAAGGGCCTTTAACTCCCGTGCCCAAAGCTTGGGATCCCATCTGAGGGGTCAATACTGCACTGTAGGAGGAGCAGAGGTCCAGTCCTGTGCTTCCTGGGGTACCTCTGACAAGGTCCTGTATACAATGGGGTTTCTCCGGGGTAGGACCTGAATAGGGCGGGAAACAGGAGTATCTAGGGCTCCGTATTCCTGGGAATAAGGGGCCCAGAGCAGACCCTGACTCCCGTTTCCCGGAAGTGGCAGACAGTTACCCTGTACATCAGTCTTTGATCTACACCTATTGCCCCAATAGTGTCCCTTTTTACATCGGGGACAAAGACCTGGCCCTGGGCAAGGAGGTGCAAAAGAGTCTTTAATGGGACAATTTTTCTTAAAGTGACCCCCTTGTCCACTTCCAAAACATGACTTAAATCTGGCCCCCCTACCGATCCTCTTATTACCCTGCATGGCAGAGGCGATAACTTGTCCCATAATGTGATGTCCATCTATATCTCTACAAATTTGAATGTAATCATTGAGGCTTCTGGTCTTATGAGGCTGTAAAGCCACCTTGCAGTATTTGTTGGCACTTTCAAAAGCTAATTGTTTTACTATAGGCATGGCATTATCGGCATCCCCAAACATGCACCCTGCAAGTTGCAGGAGCCAATCCACAAACTCAGAATAGGGTTCAGATGGTCCCTGAAGGACCTTAGAAAGTTGGTCTCCTGCAGCCTTATTAGGTAAGGCTTTCCATGCTTGGCCAGCAGCCACTGAGATCTGTGCAGGGTCATAAAGAATCTGCTGGCCTAGACCTGCATAGGCTCCCATGCCAGTAAGCATTTCTAAGTTCCTTCCAGGGAAACCAGCAGCTGTGTTGTGCTGCGCTGTTTGATTACAAAGTTCTTGGTATTCACCCCTCCAGATCAAATATTCTCCCTCTGACAGCGTAGCTCGACATAATTGCTGCCAATCACTGGGGGTGCAATTCAAGGCTGCAAAGGATTCAAAAATAGCCAGAGTAAAAGGGGCATGAGGGCCGTATGCCACAACTGCCTCCTTTAGTTTTATATTCTTAAAGGTAAGAGGGGCATGCTCTCTCTGACTCTGGCCTTGGGGATTAATTGTCTCTATGACTGGGAATATCACTCCACCCCTCTGCTCTTCAGGAGGGGCTGAAGGAAGAC
Source organism: Cricetulus griseus (assembly GCF_003668045.3). NCBI lineage: Eukaryota > Metazoa > Chordata > Mammalia > Rodentia > Cricetidae > Cricetulus > Cricetulus griseus. Next base: position 7,141 of record NW_023277109.1, read on the forward strand.
AGAAAGAACTAGAATGCTTGGGATTATGAGCAGGGGGACACGGCTCAAGGGAGCATCTCCTAAGCTTAGGCTTTAATTTGAGGATGTCATTCTCGAATTGAAGTGCTTCACCTTCCTCAGTCTCATCCCCTGAAGAGGAGAGAGAGGACTCAGAGGAAGAAACATCAGAAGCTTGGAGTGACATAACAGACTCTTTGTCCTGAGCCTCTGCAAAAGCAGCTTTGGCTTTCTCAACCTGCTCTTTCACCTCCACATCCTCACTAAGAAGTGCCTCCTTGACCTGACACCACAGAGAAAAAGTAACAATTGATATGGCATTTGCCCCTTCTTTTTGTAATGTCCTTTGTAGGTCTCCCTTCACCTGCTCCCAATCAGGGATATTAAGGTCACCAGAGACCAAAAACCAAGGGCTGACCTCATGTACAGTTCTCAAGAAGCCTTTGCTGTCTTATGTTTGATACCGATGCCCTGTTTTTTAACAATTGGTGTAGGAAGCCGGTTCCTGCATTATCCATTACAATAATAGGTGCCTGAAGACACCACGTTGTAAATTACTTCACAGGCACTGGGTAATCTCCATTCCTTTGATCTCTGCCTATCCCGTGGCTCATTTAGCCTGAGGAGCTAAAGCCATTCATAGGGTAACACGTCCCAGGCGGCTGGTCAGCCTTTATAAGGGATGGTTTTCTTGGTTTAGTGTCTCCACTCTGGTAAGATGCATTAAAGCTTGTCTGCAGAAGGATCCGAGTGTCCCGTGTATGATTTCTTGCTGGCGAGAAATACAAATTGGACCAGTTGGTCCCCCATAATTTGGTTTCCTTTTTAAGATACATCCTTTGATTTTTCCAAAGATTGTAGTCTCTCAGCCTATTTCCAAGGGGCATGTGGTTTTCACCGATGGTTCTTCAAAGGGTACAGCTGTAGTTGTATCTTTTCCCATCATAAGACAGCCAGAATCGCTGCAGCTTCTGCCCAAATGGCCGAACTCTTAGCCTTGGCCATGGCTCTGCAGCTCTTCCCCACAGTTGGTCCCCCATAAGAGAGTAAGAACTAGCAGCACCCATGTTCAATACACCCTCTCCTTACCTTATTGAAAATGCTGGTAAGCCTTCACGGGTGATCCTTCAGCGTCTTCACTTCTTTCCCTATCTCGGTGGGACCTCCACTTGTAGCGCCTGCCTACAACACTTCCACAGTATAGGGCGAGGGGCTTGAGGATTCAAATAAAGACAAGACAGCAGGTCTTTCTTGCAGGGAGAATGCCCTTTACTCCAACAAGAGTGGGGGCTTATATACCAGTCAGCAGGGATGGTGGAAAACTACCCAGATCACAAGTTCAGGTTCCCTGGCCCATCAGGCAATCCTGAATGGGCGAATAACAGGATAACAGGAACTTGCACTCAGGCTTTCAAGGAAGGAAGAAAACAGGATGTACCTGCTAGGTAAGCTCCTAGTCACAAGCTGGTCAGCAGACCCCTATGGGGGAAGGGCCCAACAGATTCTCTGGACTTCCTCAGTGTCTGTTGTTATGCCCCCCTTTTCACTTCTGATTTTGTTAATTTGCATGTTCTCTCTCTGCCTTTTGATTAGTTTGGATAAAGGTTTATCTATCTTGTTAATTTTTTCGAAGAACCTACTCTCTGTTTCATTGATTCTTTGTATTGTTTTCTTTGTTTCTACTTTATTGATTTCAGCCCTCAATTTGATTATTTCCTGGCATCAACTCCTCCTGGATAATTTCTTTGTTTCTTCCTCAACTGGTGATTAATGCAACTGAACAGTGTTCAATTTCCATGAGTTTGTAGTTTTTCTGCAATTTGTGTTATTGAATTCTAACTTTAAGCTATGGTGATCCCATAAGATACAGGGGGTCATTGCAATTGTTTTTTGTATCTGTTGAGGTTTACTTTGTTGCCGAGTATGTGGTCGATTTTAGAGAAGGTTCCATGTGTTGCTGAGAAGAAAGTATTTGGATGGAATCTTGTGTTTGGATGGAATGTTCTATAGATGTCTGTTAAACACAATTGGGTCATAACTTCTGTTAGTTCCTTTGTCTCTTTGCTAAGTTTCTGTCTGGTAGTCCTATCCAGTGGTGAGAGTAGGGTGTTGAAGTCTTCCACTGTAAGTGTGTGGGGTTTTATGTGTGATTTGTGTTTTAGTAATGTTTCTTTTATGAATGTACTTGTGCATGGGCATCGATGTTCAGAATTGAGACTTCATCTTGATGGACTTTTCCTTTGATGAATATGAAATGCCCTTCTTCATCTCTTTTGATTCATTTTAGTTTGTAGTCTAATTTTTTAGATATTAGGATAGCCACACCAGCTGTTTCTTAAGTCCATTTGATTGGAAAATCTTTTCCGAACCATTTACTCTGAGGTAATGTCTGTCTTTGAAGTTAAGGTGTTTTTCTGACCCGTGCCGCAGGTCCAGTCATTCAGGGTTCCGAAGGGGGGCTGCCTGAAAGAGTCATGGGCAAGAGAAAGAAAGGAGACCAAGCGGCGAGAGAAAAGACAAGAGTCCATCTATGCAATGTCAAGGTCTCGATTTATTGGGGCTTAGAGTGGGCTTAAATAGCCCTGCAACAATAGAATTGGGGGGGGAATAACAGAAGGAACATCAGGTATTTGCTGGGACTGGAACATTCTTCTTATCAGCCGGAACATCTAGTGGTCTTCCTTGGAACAGCGAACAGAAAAGCCCCAGACCCTTTCTCGGAACAGAAGCAGTTAGCAGTTCCGCTTGGCCAAACCGTATCTAATTACAGGTTACAGGAGGCTCACAGAGCTGGCTTTAAGCCGAAAACTTAAAGGTCATTAAAAGGCTTACAAAGGTGGGCTTTAAGTCACATAGTTTTGGGCCCATGGAGGTGAGGACTAGGCCACAGGTAGCATTCTTAGGGGGTCTTTGTTCATGACCATCTCTGTCTTAGGTTAGTTGGACCTTGCCACCTCACTGACTTTACCCGTCTTCGGGTGATAAAAAAACCCGCCATCCAGGAGTCCCATGTCTTAGGTTAGTCAAGGAGGGAAGGAAGTTGCCCGCCATCGAGGCGGCCATTTGTACCCGGAGCTACCAGTGTTGCATGCCTAGGGATGGCAAGTTTGGCTCTAAAGCCTGTGACTAGGCCTTTAGCAATTTAGAAAAATTAAGCCTCTCTTGATGGCCCAAAGGGTTGCCTGGTTCGCTCTGCTCGTTACGCTGCTCATCACCTGGGTTCTGGATCCGGTGATACTGTACAGAGACAAAATCTTTAGGGAGAAGTGAATCTATCTGACTTTTTATAAAGCGATTCATTCTTTGGAGGGCCCACAGGCCAAAAGAAATCATCAGCAATAGTCCTATAAGAGATCCCAGGAGAGATGGTAGCAAAGTAGAAAGCCAGGGGGAGGTTGAAAACCAATTTTTATACCAGGACTCTTGTTGCTCTCTTTGTTTCTTTCTATCCTCTAGATTTTTCTTTATTTTTTTCTATACTATCTTGTACTAACCCAGTTTTATCTTTGTAAAAACAGCACTCTTCTTTGAGAGCTGCACAGAGTCCGCCTTCTTTGAGGAAAATCAAATCCAGTCCTCTCCTGTTTTGCAGTACCACTTCTGACAGGGAGACCAGAGAGTCCTTTAAATTTTGAAGTCCTGTTTGCAGTTCTTTTATATCTTTATCTACTGCTTGGGACAATTGAGTCAAATGTGCATATTGCTGTTTGGAAGTTATTAGGGAAGCTATTCCTGTCCCGGCTCCAGCTGCCCCTAAGCCCAGCATGACAGCTAAGGTGATGGCTGAAATGGGCTCTCTCTTGTGACCGGGCCTCTCCTCCCAGCTAGGGATCAGCTCCTCCGGGGCATGTACTGTTAGGCAGGGCAACAGCCGTACCAAAACGCATTAATCTTTACTCTCTATAAACTGAAGGGTGGAGATAAAAGTGGTGGGTCCCTAAGAGCAAGCAAGGTAGGTTGATTGGGGAGCAGCCACATAAAAGAAAGTTTGATTTTAATGAGACAAATGTCTCATTACAAATGGATTGTAAGGGAATTGGAAGCAGTATACGGGGTCCTAAAATACAAGTACCAAGACCTGAGATTTAAGTGAGTGTGAGTCCTTGCTTATTGGGGGACCATCTCAATTGGTTGGTATCATTAGTAAAAGTGAGATTATTAAATTCTGCAATACCTTCATAAAAAGGTGGTATGGGAGAAAAGCATATCCAGCATTCCTGGTAATTGGAGTCATTAAAAGACTGGAGGGTCATGGCAGAAGCATTTACCATGGATTTAAGGCCTGAGAATTCCAGTCCTTTAGGACTGTGGGGGTTTTTATAGTCATCAGCTCAGAATCTAATGCCTCTAGGCGATGGTAGTGGACCAAAACCAATTTTTTGAAGATGGCGTCAATCTTAACCAGACTTAATGAATCTGGTTAGTTTTTGAAAAGGTAGAGGTGACAATTTAAGTAGTTAATCTAGTAGAACAGGCAAGGTAGGAATTATTAAGTGCCTGCAATTCCCTGATAAAGGGGAGGGGTGGAAGAATAGCAGACCCTACCGTCCTCTATAAGGGAGTGGTTGGCTTGATGAGAGGCCTGAACAGTAGGGTTAATTAAGGATAGAATAAGGTCAGCGGAGGAGGGAGGTCCTGGGGGGAAAAATGATCAGGGGTTCCCTAGTCTGGAGAGGCCCCACATAAATCATAATGCACATAAATCAACTATCAGGGGGGAATAGGAGGGGGTGGTCGTAATAGTTGTGGAAGCATTGGCAGCATCATTGGCTTGGTTGAGGATCATCCAGGTGTAGTTGTAGATCTGATAAGGGCTTCCAGAGGCAATGGCAATTGAAGGAGGGAACACACAAGTAGCCAAAAAGACAGCATCTTTTATATAGAATTAAGCAGAATTAGAAGGCTTCTCAGGGGCTTCCTCTGGGTGGATTATTTAGTTTTAAAAGGCATTTAGGCAACCATCTAGCATTATTGGTCTGAGTATCAAAATTCCATGCATGTCCTTTTCCCCAAATGAGGACCGGATCTGGTCCGTGCCGCTTGTAAGTTAGGGGATCTTTCCATAAGGCTTGAGTATAATTTTGAGCCATTGATGGATGTCAGAGGCTATCCTCGGCTGATTAAGGCATGCCCCACCACTGCCTGGCTTGTGGGCTAGCCTCATGTCTCACCGCTGCTACAGAAGCACGGAGGCAGGCGTTTCACACCCCCAAGTCAGCGGCATGCTGCGTCCCCAAAGGCCCAGCGGTCCCTGCTGCTATGGGCTCGGCAGGCAGGTCCACGCACACATGCTGGGCAGGACTAGGCCACATGGGCTGTCCGGTAGCACAGGTCTTGGGAATTAAGCACAAAATTGCTGGAAAGCTTTGTTAGTATATCCAGACCCATTATCTGTTTTTATAACTTTTGGCATTCCCATGTAAGCAAAACATCTTAAACAGTGACTTATAACATGCCTGGTGGCTTCTCCTGTTTGTGGAGTGGCACATTTTTAACTTGCCAAACTCTGTAATGTGAGTCACATCCATTCGCCATAAATGGTTGGGGAGCAGGCCTTGAGGATTCATCCTTAAATTAGCCATAGCCATATTGTGGACCTATTCCTCATTGTTTGATGATTTGACCAGCAGTCTCTCTGGTTAAGCCAAATTTCTTACTTAGACTTTTGCTATTATGAAGTTACAAGCCTGTTGAGCTTTTTCTATTTGAGGCAAATCAACTGATTTTGTTAATCAGATAATTCATTCCATTTGGCTAGTAATCAGGGAAAGGCCTATTTAGTAGGCTCCCATTGTGACCCATAAACATGGCAATTCTCTTAGGTGAATAACATTTTGAATTTGCTCAAATTAATCTAATATTGGATCCTATGTATGGAATTGTCTCTATTACCATAAGATCCTTGAAGACATAATGACTATCAGTATATAAATTAAATGAATTATTTACCAGGATTTAAAAGACCATTATAACAGCTTGCAGTTTAATTATTTGAGCTGAAGCCAGAGCTGTCTGCTCTATCTATTTCTTTCTATTAATAACCTATATAAGTGACTCTCCCAATAGAACCATTGGTAAAAATTAGCATAGCATATTTTTATAGGACTAATTTTGGAAATATAAAAGATGCATTAGTGCAAATTGTAACAGTTCATGAGCTAGAAACTGATTATTAATTCTTCCTGAAAACTGAGCAAAGACAATCACCCATAAGTCATTGTTCTGAAACCATCAATTAAACTGTTGCTTAGAGTAGGAGACATGTATCATACTTGGTTCTCTTCTAAAATACTTTCTAAAATATTGAACGAATGCGAATTCGGGTGTCAGCAATATTGGGGAAGCTGCACAACCCAGCAAGGGTTACAGGCTCCTTATATAGAAAAAAACTGCAGATCAGCATACAGGCAAGGGGCATAAAGTGATTGATTACAAAGTATGATCTCATGTTAGATTGGTCACCCAGGTGTGACTTGCTTTTCTACAAAGGAAAAACCATAGAACGTACCCTGGAAAGTCCTTGATTATCTGTTGGCCAGTCAGGTGTGACCCAAAGAGGATTGTCTTGGCGATTGCCCCCGTCTAAACCATAGGATGTGCCCGGGGTTGGGGCCAACCCCCTTGTAATGGGCCAAGGCCTGTGGGAAACTTTTTCTCTCTCTGTGAACTAAAATCTTTTAAAACTTTTTCTCTCAGCAAACTAAAATATTTCATTCCCCCATCTTTTTTTGTGAGGTTTTAATCCTAAAACCCATGGTCCTGCTTATTGCCTGAGAGCCTGATATTGCTGATTAAGAACTAGGGTTTGGGTTATGGGTAAGCATTCTTTAATAAATCGGAGTAGGTGATTAAGAATGTATAGCCCAGAAGTAAGCAGCAGTAAAAGAATAAGTAGGGGTCCTAAGAGGGTGGAGATTCCTTTAAAACAGCCTTGTTGGGACTCCCGTTCCTTTCACCGATGGTTGAGTCTTTCTCTGAGCTTGGCCATGGAATCCCTAATAACTCCAGAATGGTTAACATAGAAACAGCACTCCTCTTTTAGGGCAGCATAGAGCAATCATGGAATTGTTGTCTCTCCAGCGTCCCCATCAGAGAGTGAGAGATATTGGCATTCCCCCATGTAAGGGAGTTTCTTTTGACTTAGCATTTCAACCAGGGAAAATGGGCGATGCATTCTTTTCCATGCTACTTCCTGCTGACTTTGGGACGAAGTTAGGGACCCAAGAAGGCTGAAATGCTAGTCAAAAGCAAAAAAAAAAAAAAAAAAAAAAAAAAAAAAAAGGGAATTTAGGCCTATACGGCATTTCTGTACCATGTAGGCTAATGCTGAATCGCCTCCTCTAATTATAGAACTTGTCTACCTTTCTAGTTAGCTGTTTGGGTATATCTGGATCATTATCTCCTTATAGAATTTTACTTAAAGGATTTAAATCATCATTAGATGTCCCAAAAAGGGTACTTAACCAATGTTTTATAACAATTTCTAAAAAACTCATTTAAAGATTTTTAAAGTATCTTTTCCAATTGCTATCTATTAAGCCTTAATTTCTTTAGAATATAACATATGTCTTTAACAGTTCTCTAGATTTATTTAGAGTTTCTGAGTAGCCTTTTCTAATCTAACCTTCGAGGCTGACAAGCTGATAAGCCCTTATTTGCATGTTAGCTGACCTGTCAAGCTGTGAATCTAACAGGTTGGCTCTTTTGTGAGGCTTCTCATAAATCCTTCTCAAAATGATGCATTAACCCTTATTTTCTAGATGTCCTTTTTTAACCATAAAAATTTAGTAAGACCTATATCCTCTCATCTGCCAAATTTTATAGTATCATAGATTACTCATATCTCTAAGCTAATGCTATAAACTTTTGCTAACTTTTTAATTGACTATCTCCTAGGGCTCAAATCATAATTTTTCCTGTTAAGACATTGACTCATTAACTGGATGCTCTTTTTGACTCTATTAAAGTGATTTTGATATTTTTAAAACAATATCCAAGGCAATGTAAATATCTCTAATCATATCCAAGGCAATTTAGGCATTTCCATTCATCCGCATTCATAAATTCACAATCACATCACGCATCCAGGTGTGGCCACACCGTTCATTCATAACTTGCATACGTCTCACATTTCTCCTTTTGCCTAGGTTATGATCAATTTGTAGAAAAGAAAAATCCCTAATTGGAATTTTTAACATAGTAGCTTATAGTCAATCATTGAAACATGAGCATCCAAAATTTGAACAATTCTAAGCTTAAATATGTTGCCTTTTCTTTTCTATAAGTCTCAAAAACAGTTTCTGTCTGGCTGTATCAATAGCACTTATATACATTAATTAGCCATCAACCATGGTGACATCTCCCAAGGCTGTAAGTTGCAGCCCCCAAGCTTGACCGCCTCTAAGAAATGCTGCCAGCAAAGAGCAGACCAGTGAGTCCTCCGTGGCTTGCAAGTATGCAGAGCCCCAGGAGGGTGAGAGCTGGGGCTGAGGGAATTGGGGAAGGTCAGTCATTGGCTTCTGTACATGACAATGGTCTCGACTTCTGAAGGAAGTCTTTAACAGTCAGCAAGAGGCAAGACCTCTCACCAACGAGTTCAGGGCTCTGAATGACGTCCCTGAGAAGAGCCCAATAATTAAGAATAACTTCAGGAACATTTTTTTGGGGGGGTGGTTTAACTCATACATCTTACCTAAATCTCTCCCAACCTTTTCCCAGGTCTGGGGAGCTATGTCTGGTCCCATTAAAATCAAACATAGACAAGCTTTATTAATAAAACAGAAAAAATGGACTAAATCTTTCTTTTTAACTCATTTCTTTTTATCTTCTCCTTTTTAATTTTTACTCCTTTTTATCTTTCTTTTTTAACTCTTATTCCTTTCTCCCTGAATGCTATTTTGAACTCTGTTATGAATTTTAACCCCTTACTAATGAAAGTACCCATGGCATTTGGACGGCAATGATTGGTACCTTACCTCCACCTGGAGAGAGCTCCAGTTTAGCTGTCTACAGGATCCTCTTTGTCCCGGGCTGTCTTTTCGCCGTCTGACAGCTGACCATACTTCGGGTCCCTGTTCAGGCACCACTTGACCTGTCCCGCAGATCAGTCATTCAGGGTTCCGAAGGGGGGCTGCCTGAAAGAGTCATGGGCAAGAGAAAGAAAGGAGACCAAGCGGCGAGAGAAAGGACAAGAGTCCGTCTGTGCAATGTCAAGGTCTCGATTTATTGGGGCTTAGAATGGGCTTAAATAGCCCTGCAACAATAGAATTGGGGGGAATAACAGAAGGAACATCAGCTATTTGCTGGGACTGGAACATTCTTCTTATCAGCCGGAACATCTAGTGGTCTTCCTTGGAACAGCGAACAGAAAAGCCCCAGACCCTTTCTCGGAACAGAAGCAGTAAGTGGGCTAGGATTGTGGTCTTATTCTTGATCAGTAGGATTGCCAACAGTCCATTTGGCTTCTGTTAGATCAAAATTGATCAAGGCAACACGGAAATGAGAGAAGGAGCTCTACAGGCGCAAAATCGTACACCTTGCCCCTTCTTTGTCTCTTCCCTTTATTTTTGAGGCAGGAACTGTCTATGTAGGTCTGGCTGTCCTGGAACCCACTGTGTAGACCAGACTGGACTTGAATTCACACAGATCATCCTGATTCTGCCTCGTGAGTGCTGCTGGGATTAATTCGTCCACCACAACTGATCCCCCCACCCCAACCTGACACCAGAATTGTCCTTTGATCAGAACAACTGAAGGACAGTGGTCTCTCCTGGGGAGTGGAGACTGTGCATCAGAGAAAAGGACGTTGGGAAAGGAAAGCTTCATCAGCGTGTTGCGGGGAACTTTCTAGAATAAGCACCCCAACACCAGTGAGAGTGGAAGAGAGATGTCACCAGAATCCAGGATGAAAAGGGGAAATTAGTTAAAGTCTAATGCCCAGACTCCAAAGCCCAAAAAGAAAACTCGGAGTTCCCAAAAGGCAGCTCAGCAGACAAGGTTAAACAAAGGTCCACAGGACTCAAGCCCTTAGACCAGATACCACACCCTAGAATGGTGTCCACATTCCTCTGGTCCAAAGAGGATCAGATATCAATTGTAGAAGTCCCCAGCCCAGGAGACAAATAGCAAACTCATTTCCTCTGCAGCATCCTGCTTAATTGCACCTTGCCTGAAGCATACAATCTTTGTCCTGTCCTGGGTAACCACAGAAGTTTTGTGATCTTGAGGCTTCCAGACCTACAGTTTTCCTTATAAAAACACCCCTCAGTCGAAAGTGGGCACTCCATTTGTTCCCAAACAATTGGGGTCCTTGCTGCAGCCCCTATCCTCGAGTCAATAAAGAAAACTTTGTCCTTGCATTCCCTTGTTGGCGGGTTCTTTTGGGGTTCCGAAATCTGGGCACAACATGGACAGCCACTAAAAGGAAGCTTCAATGCTGGGCAGGTCCGGTTTGTATTTATTTTATACTCTACCACCACAGGTGGGGCAGGCAAGGAAGCAAGAGTTAACAAAAGCATACCCAAGGTCAGCAGGTTGCTAAGGGCAAAGACCTTAACAGCTATTTCTCCAGGTCACTCTGTTTCAGAGAGCAAGTGGAGTCATGCTTGGCAAATGGGCCGTACAAGCCTTGATTGAAGTAAATCACTAAGTAAATCAGTATCTACTCACTGGCCTTTTCTACTTTATTCTTTTTTTAAAAAAAAATTAATTTATTTAACTTTATTTTATGTGCATTGGTGTGAAGGTATCAGATCCCCTGGAACTGGCCGCTAAAGACAGTTGTGAGCTGCCATGTGGGTGCTGGACATTGAACCCAGGTCCTCTGGAAGAACAGCCAGTGCTCTTAACCACTGGGCCATCTCTCCAGCCCCTCTACTTTATTCTTAAGTGGATGTGTTTTCTCCAGAGTCCCAAGGCCAAACGTTGGGTCTCTTGTCGCGCAGGTGTTCTTGTCCTGCTGAGCCGGGAGGGTCGCAGCTCCTCTCAGGTTGTAAGCCCTCAGCCTCAAACTCAGGACTGTGGTTGATAGGAGATAAGCAACTGGATTTGTCTTCTTTTTCCTTTGTAAACAGGATCTCATTATGTGGTCTTGGTTGGCCTAGACCTCGAGACATAGACAAGTAGGGCCTCGATTTCTAAGAGCTCCTCTCTCTGCCTCCCTCTGCCATGCCTCCTGCTCCCTGGCTCTGCCTCTGGAATGCGGAGGTTAAAGGTCTGCAGCCACCACACCGAGCAGCAACTGAATTAAAACAAAGAGGGGAGGGGAGGGGAGGGGAGGGCTGGCCATGCGCAGAGCGCCCCTTCAGGCTCAGGGCCAGGGCCGGTCGGAGTGCGTCCTAGCTCAGAGCGGGCCTGTGACATCAGGCCGAGGGCGGGGCGTATGCAGATGAGGCGGCGCGCAATGGCTGCCGGTCCCGCGGGGCTCGGAGGGACGCGTCCAGCTCCCGCATGGTGAAAAACACCGCGTGACGGAGTGTGATGTGCGTGGGGACGAAGAGACAAGGACGGGTCTCTGGAGGTCGCGCGCGGCGAGGCGGTGTCGCGAGTGCGGTGACCGTGCGTTTAAAGTGCGTTGAGCGCGAGGGAGAGCGCGCGCGGGGCGGCTGCAACTCATACTTACCTGGCAGGGGAGATACCATGATCACGAAGGTGGTTTTCCCAGGGCGAGGCTTATCCATTGCACTCCGGATGTGCTGACCCCTGCGATTTCCCCAAATGCGGGAAACTCGACTGCATAATTTGTGGTAGTGGGGGACTGCGTTCGCGCTCTCCCCTGGTTTTTCTTGGTCTGAAAGAAAGAACGTGCAGGGCACTCTGTGCTTTATCGTACTAACATTCGGTTGGATATTAGGAGCCATCTCACGACAGTAGATGTCAGAGGAGCCGTTTGCCACTGACAAGACGACAGACAATCCCTAGTGGTGTGCGGTGGGTGGCTCTCAGGATGTCTGCAGAGGCCGGCAAATCTTTCTGGACCAACCTGGTCCTGAGTGTGTAGCCAGTGCTATACAGAGAAGAGAGAGGAAGAAAAAGGAAGAGGAGAGAAGATAAATGAAAAGGAAAAAAAGCCTTGCAAAAGCCAGATCTTACTTTCTCCACCCCCACCCCCCCCTTTCAGGCGTGAACTCGGCGATGCTGCACCGCGTGAGTGCTGCTGGGATTAAACTGGATCAAAAATTAACTCCTTAAATCAGGAATACCACGACTGGAGCCTGGTTGCTCTCATAGAAGAGGTGACTATCCATTTTTTGCTAGTTGCCGGTTGTAAAGATTCCCAGCCCGGGGGAACGGGACAAGACTCTGTAACCTGTCAGTCAACTGTGTAGTAATTAGCTGCAATTTGTGGCCCAAGATGTTTTGTTTTTCTTTCAAGACTAACTTGTCTAAACTTAGGACTTAAACAGGCAGGAAAGGGTCGTTAATAACACCCTGATTTAAGTCTCGCTCACCCAAAACCCCATGATTTCCTTCTCGGGGTCCACCCCACCCCGTAGCAGTCTTTTCAACCACCTCATCACAAGTTACCTTACCATCAAACTGAGTTGAGTGTTACCGCCGTAGCAAGTGCTAGGCATAAGAGACACCTTGCATCTGGCTGCTGACCGGAAGAAGCTACAACTGAGTCTTATTTTCAACCGAGAAGACCAGGGGAGAGCGCGAACGCAGTCCCCCACTACCACAAATTATGCAGTCGAGTTTCCCGCATTTGGGGAAATCGCAGGGGTCAGCACATCCGGAGTGCAATGGATAAGCCTCGCCCTGGGAAAACCACCTTCGTGATCATGGTATCTCCCCTGCCAGGTAAGTATGAGTTGCAGCCGCCCCGCGCGCGCTCTCCCTCGCGCTCAACGCACTTTGAACGCACGGTCACCGCACTCGCGACACCGCCTCGCCGCGCGCGACCTCCAGACCCCGCTCCTCGCCCCTCACCACCGACATCTCGCTCCGTTTCTCGGTGTAGCACCACGCGCGACCGGGCCTTCCGAGCCCTGCGGGACCGGCAGCCATTGCGCGCCGCCTCATCTGCATATGCCCCGCCCCGCCCCCCGCCCCGCGTGCCTCGGTCGCGCGACCCGCCCGGAGCGTTCTATGTAGCCTAGGATGACCCTAAACGTCTGATCCTAGCTGTGTGCCATCGTCTACTGCTGGGGATCACGCACTCGGAGCTCTGTGCGTGCCAGGCTTTCTCCAAGGACCCAGGACCAGCCGCCCAGGGGTGGCACCGCCCATAGTGGGCTGGGCCTTCCCTCACTCACCGCTGATCAGGAAAACGCCCTTCAGGTTTTCCAGCCTCCAGCCTGATCTTTTGGAGGCAGGTTCTCCACTGAGGTTCCCTCCTCTCTGATGACCCTAACTCTCGTCACGGCTGCGAGGGGCTGCATAGTGAGTTCCGCGACAGCCAGAGCTACAGAGCGAGACCCTCTCTCAAACAAACAGAAATGAAACACTAATGCTGGAGGGCTGGGTGTGTGGTGAGCTCTGTGAGTTCTAGGCCAGCCAGAGCTACAGTGAGACCCTGTCTCAGAACAACAACAAACAAAACTACGGCTTGGGCAGGGACTTTATTATATAGGTTGGTGAGAGAGGGCATGCCTAGCATGCGAGATCGAGCCTCACTCAGCACCAACGACTTAAACAAATAAAAATGCTAAATCAAAAAACCTGACTCCGGCCTTTCCACCTTCACTGTGTTTCCCCCAGTCCCGGATGCTGTGAGGCCCTGGTGGTGCCTCTCAACCGAGGCACAGGAAGCCACACTTGAAAAACAAAAACAGTGTGCCTATGCTTCAAACTTGAAGCCAGCATGTCAGGAGAACTGGACTGTGGTTTTTCACAAAAGTCTTGAAACTTCAACATGCCAGAATAGTTGACATTAGAGCCGAACTCACCTTTTGAAAGTACCCTGAGGCTAGAAAGAGGGCTTGGAGGTTAAGGTATAAGTCTTATCTCAACATTTATAAGATATATATGCATATATACATATATTTACATTTTCTGTTATGATATTAATGGTCATATGGAGTACTAACTAGTTCTTGAAAAAGGCTTCATCTACCTTCCTGTACATGATTTCAGGCTTGAGGCTCTATCAGGTAACTAGGAATTAAATTTGTGTACCCCAGATGTACTTAACAAATGGTGGTCCTTCAACCTCTCCGAGATCTGCTGCCTATGACCTTTAAAATGTTTTAAGTTTTCTGCAGTAAACAATGACCATTCCTAACAGCGACCTTTGAAGTCTCCAAAAGGATGAGGGGGCCCCACAACAACGATTCCACCTGGACTGTGGTAAGGCCAGCCGCTAAGCTGACAAACACCGCCCAACAGATCATCTTTAGACTACAGACTGCTCAGGACAATTTCAAGGCGGCTAGCTGAGATGGTCCAGCCTCTCGAGCGTGTGCTACTCCCGCTGGGACTTTCCCATTACACAGAGACTGGCAACAAAGGATATGGCTAGCTCTCCCAGGTCTTCACCATTATCTCCATTTTCTCAGGTTCCCTCCCCTGGAGGTGGCAGCGCCCACCCCCAACCCCCAGGACAACAGGCAGCAATCTAGAGAACATGATGCCCACATTCCCAAGATGTGGGGGTGGGTGGGTTTTGGTCATTCGGTGGGTTGCGGATACTTGTCATCATCTAGGGTAAGGTTGGTTGCAAGTTGTTATCAGTAATGGTCAGGGGAAAAAACTGAACAAAGGAGATGAGATTCAGGGATCTTGTTCTGAAAAGAAAAAGCGGTGATATAGAAATGATACGACCAAAGGGTAGATTGCTGAATTCCACTTTTAAACTGAAACAGCAACTACTAGTCTTACATATTACATTGGTATGGATTTTTGTATCCTGATACAAATTTAAGGTTATTTTTGTTGTAACCGTATATACGTTCCTATGCTTGTATTTTTGTATATCGATACTGATTGAAGGTTATTTTTGTTAGAACATGCTGTACATAAATTTCTACTCTTGTTTAAGGTGTTGGTTCTACGAAGCTCATTTGACCATATAATGTAAATTTCCTGTCCTTGAAAGTTACTACTACAAACTAGTCACGATAATAAAGAAATGAAGGCTAGTAGTTAGTTACCTATAACAATCAAACTTTTAGTCATCTTAGGTATTCTGTTTTCGAGGTTAGAGATATTTATTTATTTATTTATTTATTTTTCGGAACAGGTTTTCTCTGTAGCTTTGGAGCCTGTCCTGGAACTCCCATAGATCTGCCTGCCCTCTGCCTTCCAAGTGCTGGGATTAAAGACGTGTACCACCACCACCACCACCACCACCACCACCACCACCACCACCACCAAAGATATATTTTAGGTAGATAGATGGTCTTCAAACACTTCAAAGACCTATAGAATATGGCATTTAAAATGTTTTGTTAACATAGGGCTTTTCGTGACAATGAGACATGTCTGCTCCCGGCAGCACCATTTGCCTCAGAGAAGATGATGGGCATCAAGGAAACTCCATTTTTTTAAAGATTTATTTATTTATTTATTTATTATGTATACAGTATTCTGCCTGCATGCAGATCTCATTCAAGGTGGTTGTGAGCCACCATGTGGTTGCTGGGAATTGAACTCAGGACCTCTGGAAGAACAGTCAGTGCTCTTAACCGCTGAGCCATCTCTCCAGCCCCTGGAGTTTGCTTTCAATTTGGCAAAACTAGCCATTGGGCAAGAAACTGCTCTTGTCTTGACTGTTGACTGCGAGTGTGAGTCTTACAGCACTCTCGGGCTGCACAGATAACCTGACTTATCAGGAAGCCGGGCTATACCTAGGGCAGCTTGGTGGCTGGAGCCACAATAGGACAGCTCAGCCCTGGAGGGAGAGGTATCCTAACTTGTCCGGAAGTTGAGAGATAGCTGAAGCTGGGGAGCAGTGGGGCATGGTCTCCCTGCAGGTTATAGCAACCCTGCTCCTCTCCTAGAGAGAGCTATTACAGCTGGGCTTTGCTTGAGGCCCCCTCCCCCTTAAGGGGGCCTCCTGGCAGAGTTCTGCTGCTGCTGCTTCTCTCTGACCCAAGGTGTTGCTTCTTCTGATTCACTCTGCTAAAGGGGAAACCCCTGCAGAAATATAGCTATCTCCTCCAGCTCTGGCAGAAAAGTTACTTTTTTCTGCTCAGCCTTGCTCAACCCCGCCCCCCACCCCCTGCCCCCCAAGGGAATCTCTCAGCAAGGTTTTTGCTGCTCAGTCCCCCTAAGGGATGTCTCAGAAAGGTTCTTCTATTCTGCACTGGGGAATGAAGTTCTTCACCCAAGACTCTTTTGAGAAAGAGATTTCTTTGGGAAGGAGGAGTCCAGGAAGGTGGCTGACTCTGTCAGGGTGGAAAAACACAGCCCACAACTGAGCAGGCAGAGGAGACCTATATAGCGTTTCTTAGGGATAGATATTTCCCAGGGAGAAGATTTTTCTGCTCAGGGATTGGTTGTTTTTCCTGCTCAGGCATTGGTTAGTTCAGTTGGTCAGGGGCCAAAGTGTGTTTCTTTGGCTCTGGTTTCAGAGTCAGGGTATGTTTGTTAGTTTCTAGATTCAGGGCTAGGGTGGTTCTTTCACTGACTGGCTCTGGGTTCAGGGCCAGCCTGCTAGATTTCCTGCTCAGGAACTGGTTGGTTTCTTTTGCTGGCACTTTTACTCTACATTGACAGGACAAGCAGGACACAAAGGAAAAAGACTGTTGAACTTTGCCAAGATTAGGCAAGTCAGTCTTTCAAAAACTTCCTGCTTCACAGAAAAATCTGTCAGATATTCTAGGCCTGTGGGCTAAAGACGGATGCTCCAAAAGTGCAGATGAACCTTGGGTGACTCCAGGCAAGAGCTAGTGGGACAAGCCTCAGCTAATGCCAAGCTTTCATAAGAAATCTCCATGTCATTGTTTGCCAGCTGGCGCTGGCGGCTGACGTCAAAGCATGTTATATACACTCCTCCAGAGAAACCACTCCCACCCAGCAGGTGATGGCGCAGCCTGTAGTTTCAGCACTCGGGAAAGCAGAGGCAGATGGAGTTCTGTGAGTTTGAGGCCAGCCGGTTGTACAGAGCAACTTTCAGGACAGCCAGGGCAATACATGAGAAACCTTGTCTGGAAAAACAAAGAAAAGGATGAGGGGTGGGGAGAGAGTGATTTTACTTTTACAAGTGTTTGGCCTGTGTGTATTTCGGTGTATTCCATGTGCACAGTGCCCAGTGGAGGACAGAAGAGGGAGGGCATCATGCCCTCCCCCTCCCCATATCCCTTAGAACCTGAGTGACACACAATTGTGATAAGGATCTCCATACATATCCTCAAATCTGTTTTCTCTTCCAGGATACAGGCATGGTCTGGAGCCAAAAAACGCAACGCTGCAACTGTGGGTTGACGCAGTGATAAAGCTGTGCCTTCTGCCAGGTGAGGATACCAAGTAGTGACTCGCACCTAGAAGAGGACCCTCACAGAGATGACCATGCTGGCACATAGACTTCCAGACCCTAGAACTGGTTTGATTTTACAAAAAACGGACACTAGAAGTTTGAACCAAAGAGATCTACGACCCATAGGCCTGAGCGCCCCAAGAATAAAGGTGTCCTGGCCATAAAGGGCCGGAGTGAGTGTGGATGGGTTTAATGGTGCTCAGCCAGTCCCCCGGAGTCGCCACGCTCCACTGCATCTTTGAAGGAGCAACTGCCACTGGCACCAACACAGAAACGGAGAGTACTTACTCTCTTTTCCTGGTTTTGGGAGGGAATTTGAGTCACTCCGTAACACAGGCTGGCCTAGAACTCACTCCTAGCGACCACTCCTGGCTGAGAAGTTGTGAAGCCTTATGCATCGGTTCTACCGACGGAACCAGCCCCTCATGCTGGTTTAGATATTTATGTGTTTGTGTATGCCACGTGTGTGAAGAGGCCATTCAGAGGAGAGGTCTTCCGATGCAGGAATTGCAAGGCTGGGTGGCAGTCATCCGACTGGAGGTGCTGGATTTTAAGTTTCATAAGAAAGGCACTCCAGGACGTAATCAGGAGCAGGGAGCAGGGAGCAGGAGCCCTGTGGAAGCATATTTAGTGATTGTTAGACAAAAGTTCTTCGCGGTCTTGTTTAAGAGTAAAACAAGTTTCTCTTACTTCTGGTCTAATCTGCCCCTGCAACTTTAGTCCTTAGCGTGCACTGTTAACATTACTCTTTAATGCAAGATGTCAGGCGTTGGTCGCACAAAGCTAATTTAATCCCAGCACTCGGGAGGCAGAGACAGGCGGATGTCTGTGAGTTGGAGACCATCGTGGTCTACAAGAGCTAGACAGCACAAGCTCCAAAGCCACAGAGAAACCCTGTCTCGAAAGGCCAAAAAAAAAAAAAAAGCGGAAAAAAAACCCCATGAGCCCTTCAAGCTGCAAATACCACCAGAAAACACCGAACTTCCGCAAGGGAAACGAAAAGCCCACATGCCTGTGGACCGCCTACTCGCCATCCAGTCGGCAGAGATTCTTTTCTTTCAGACCAGAGAGAACCAGGGGAGAGCGCGAACGCAGTCCCCCACTACCACAAATTATGCAGTCGAGTTTCCCGCATTTGGGGAAATCGCAGGGGTCAGCACATCCGGAGTGCAATGGATAAGCCTCGCCCTGGGAAAACCACCTTCGTGATCATGGTATCTCCCCTGCCAGGTAAGTATGAGTTGCAGCCGCCCCGCGCGCGCTCTCCCTCGCGCTCAACGCACTTTGAACGCACGGTCACCGCACTCGCGACACCGCCTCGCCGCGCGCGACCTCCAGAGACCCGTCCTTGTCTCTTCGTCCCCACGCACATCACACTCCGTCACGCGGTGTTTTTCGCCATGCGGGAGCAACACGCGTCCCCCCGAACCACGCGGGACCGGCAGCCATTGCGCGCCGCCTCATCTGCATACGCCCCGCCCCGCGTGCCTCCGCCGCTCCACCGGTCTCCCTGGAGGACCCTGAACGTCTGATCCTGGCTGTGTGCCATCGTGCACTACTGGGGATCACACACTCGTCGGGGCTTTGTGCGTGCCAGGCAACCAAGTCTGTCTACCGGTCCAGCTGCACCCTCGGCCCAGCCAACTACTTTCCTTTCGCATATAAGCTCGCTACAACCTCCATCAGTATACTTGACTACAGTGGCTCGCTCGCGCCTGTAATCCTAAATCGCAAAAAAGGCAAGAGAATTGGCCGGACCTACTATCAGGCCTGATTCTTAACGTTTATGGCGGCGGGAGAGGGATGGAGGCCAGGGCGACTGAGGGGAGTCGATTTTCTCCTTTCCCCACAGAGGCCTGCCTGGGGGAGTCCTGAAAGGGTCGTTAGGCATGGCTGTCACCAACTGTAAGCAGCTTTCAACCGCGGAGCCATCTTGTGCTCGCCCTCTCACCCCCTCTAACTGACCCCAGGCCGCTGGTATACACTGAAGGAGCGAGGTCCTTCTTTTCCATTCTTACTCCCTTCCTTCGCTTCAATATTCAGTCCCAGCCTAGCCTGGCACTGTCTCAGCTTGAGTCATCTTGTGGGGTCTGCAGAGTGACCGACCGTTCGGGTCTAGAGTATCGACCTGTTTTCGCCAGCTAACACAGCTTCTGCCAGGGAGACCCATCTGCCAGGAAATAAAAAATCAAAGCCCCTGCTCCAAGTCTTCCTCCTCCGCACTGTTCCACATGCAAATCAGGCTGAGGCCTGCAGCTAGGGCGGCCGACTTGACTTGATGCCCCGCCCCGAGGCCACAGTTAGGTGGGCCGCTTCATAGCAGTGCAGAGAACACAGCTCCCTCCAAAGGCTCCTCTCACATTCTGGGTGAGAGAAAAAAGCCCTTCCTGTCTGCGGTACTCAGTTTTAGATACCCTCAGTCGAGGATAAATCCCAACAGAGAGCTCTTCACCACCTCTTTAAATTTTGCTTGCTGTTTCAAAGGAAAAGGATGCACGTGGGAGACATGCTCCACCATACAACCGAGAAGTTCATTCTCAGCTCCCTTCCGTTCAAAAGCCTTTTTCGTGTTTGTTTGTTTGTTTGTTTGTTATGTGCTGTTTTGTAACAAGCCTTTTCCCAGGGAGCTGCATCACACACGTCTACTGACTGTAGAGGGGGAGCACACAGCAGACAAAAGCGTGGGTTCCTTCAGTGTCCAACCTGGTGAGGGGTCACCGACAGGAGCGCAAACGACTCAAAGACAGTTGCATCTCCGGAGCCTTCCACCGCACGGGAAAGCTCACAAAAGCTGGGAACCTAGAACACAGCCTGCAGGCAGCTGGGGCAGGTTGGAGAGTGTCGGTCCCCTCCAGTGTCTGGGTTGATCCACACCTCGTCCAGGCGGCCTCCCGTGTTTCTATTTTCTTCAGGCGGCTGCTCTGCTCCCAGAGACTCCTTTGCAGCCAGCTCCCACGGGGGGTGGGGGGGAGAAGGGGGGAACTCTCAGCAGCCTTGTTGTGTACTCCTGGGAGGAAAAGAGGGAACGAGGGAGCAAGGGGGCCAGGGGGCGGGCCTAATGGGGTCTGGTCAGTTTCAGGAACTTCCTGAAGCGATTTTGAGTTGTGTACCTCCTGGCTTAAGAAGTTTTAATCTCCCGGGAAAATGCCACACAACAACGCAGGTACGTGTATGTGTGTGCTGTGTGCAGGTAGCCAGAGTCCAACAGACGGGTGCCTGCAACCGGAGGAGGTACCGGCCGGGCGGGCGGTCATGAGCTGCTGGAGTGGGGTGCTGAGAACCCCCGCTCTGGTCCTCGGCAGGTGTGCCGGTCTCTCCGGCCTCTCACGCCCACTCTCGGTAGATGAGTCTGCCAGCTGACCCGAGCAGGTTTTTGAAGCCCAAGTCCCCTAGGTTCTCTCAACCCGGTTTTCTGCACCGTGCTCGATCTGCTTCACTCGGCCTTCAGGCCTCACTGGAATCGGCTTCTTAAAAGGTGGTTCCAGCTCGGCCCTTCTTCACACCCGCTGCCAGACACGCTGTGACTGCTCGGCTTTACGTCCTGTGCCTCCCACCAGGTAGGCGAAGTCCCCTTCTGGGCTTGGAACACCTCATGCTTCTGGCAACCCCCTAGTGCCGCCTCATTGGACTCCAGCGATGATAGGGAAACATTCGGTGTACTCCTCCCAGCAGTGACTCCAGAGTGACTGCGTTTACAGTCAATGACCTGTTCTACAGGGCTGCACAGGAGCGGAGCGGCCTTCCTAAGTGTGCCCCGTGGGTTCTTTTTGCTGGGTTTCATCCATTAAATCTAAAAGGGGGGAGGGGGCATGCGTGGGGGCTACAGCAAGCGAGTGTCCTGGTCACGGGCCGACTCCTGGGAAGTTGGTTTTCCCTTCCACTCCGTGGGGTCTGGGGAATCAGATTCAGGTTGTCTGCCTGGCAGCGGTTACCTGTACCCAGTGAGCCACCTTGCTGCCCCCTAACCATTTAGGGGAGGAGTGGGGGATGGGGTGGGGGTGGGGGCTGCATCTGTGTAGCCCTTGCCTGGCTTGGAGGAACTTGCTATGTAGACTAGGCTGGCCTCAAATTCCGAGATGGAGCCTGCTGCCGCTGGCATTAAAGGTGTACACCACCACACCCGGTGTTCTTGCCTGGCCTTAAATTCACAGCGGCAGTCCTGCACTGCCTTTCCCTGCCCTGCACCCTGAGACTACCATGCTAAAAGGCCAGAGACATGTCTCTTTTTTTTTCTTTCTCCAAGATGTATTTATTTTATCTATGAGTGCTCTATCTGCATGTATGCCTGCACGCCAGAAGCGTCAGATCCCACTACAGATGCCTTGAGCCACCGTGTGGTTGCTGGGAATTGAACCCCGGGACCTCTGGAAGAGCAGCCAGTACTCTTAACAGCTGAGCCATCTCTCCAGCCCCCTACATATGTTGTTTTCCAAGGTGTTGGTGAGACAGCCTGGTACACTGTCCTCTCATTACGTTTGTTATGCACCCACCACCCAAGGTCTGCTGGGTAGACGGTACCCCAGCCCCACAGGAGGTACTTTGACAGTAAATCCTGGGCCTGCCAAGTCGTCTTCGGGGCTAAACGCACTTGCTGTTATTATGGCTGGCAGCCCGAGTTTGATCTCCACAGTCCACTTGATGGAAGACTCACAGGAGGAGCCCTGGGACCATCCTCGCAGTCCCTGCCCTCACACACTACACACACACATTTAAATATAATTTGGGCCTGGCAGTAGTGGCTAATGCCCTTAATCTCAGCATTCGGGGAAGGCACAGGCCAGCCAGGCCTATAGAGCTAGTTCCAGGACAGCCAAAGCTACACAAAGAAACCTTGTCTCAAAACAAACAAGTAAACCTCAGGACCTGGCGGTGGACCAGCACTTTGGAGATAGATCTGCGATTTCGAGGATAGCCTGATCTACAGAGCCAGGGCCAGGACAGGCAAGGCCACACAGAGGATCCCAGTCTGGAAAAAGACAAGATTTATTTATAAAGTCTGTGTTGGAGAGATGTGTCGGAGCGCCCTGACTTGCTCTTCACTAGGACCCCCGGGCTCTTTTCCCAGTATCCACAATGAGGCTCCAGTTCCGGGGCATCCGATGCCCTCTTCGACCTCCACGCGTTCCCCGGTGCTGCACACATGTGGAACACAGACCGTGGTCAGGTAAAAGTATCTCTAAACAGTATATAAGATCACTCCACTTCTTTCCCCTCCAAAAGAGACAATTTTGATAACACAATAACCCACGTGGAAGAGAACCATCGTACATTTGGCCCTCTATCGCCCCTAGGCATTTACACGGCACCTTCACATTTCCAAAGCATGGTACCAACATTTATTAATCCTCACAACACCCCTGTGAGGTAGGTCAGCGTGTCCTTTATAGCAGAGAACTGAGGCAGAAGTCAAGAGAATCTTGCCCAAACCCGATTGAGGTCTC